>NC_087216.1:4695865-4738365 GCF_015104395.2 Macrobrachium nipponense
TTGGATAATTCAGCCACTTTATAGAAGACAATCACCTGACCCACAAGCATTAGATTTTAATTTTTTTTCTGCTTTATTTTTTGTGTGTGTTTTACAAAGAAGTTCGTGCATTATGTGGTACCTATGAACTTTGTTTCACTCTGATCCTATTACGGTTAAAACCCAGTGGTGATTAAGGATGAGAATAACCGAGAGTAACAACATATCTTTACAGTGAATGGGGAGTTATAAATGAAGTATATCTTAGTTTAACCAGACTACTGAGCTTATTACAGCTTTCCCTGGGCTGGCCCAAAGGATTAGATTTTTATTTACGTGGCTAGGGACCAACTGGTTACTTAGCGACGGGACCTATAGCTTATTGTGGGATCCGAATCACATTGTACCCAGGAATGCATTTCTAATCACCAGAAATAAATTCCTCTGGTTCCTCAGTGGCAGCAGCGGGAGGCGAACTCTGGCTACCAGACTGATAGGCGAGTACGCAACCCACTCGTCCACTGATTAACTATGGGGAAGTTATAACAACCATGACAAATACTATAATACTCTCACCAGCAAACTTAAATTTAGGAAGACATGTCTCTCCCTAAAACCGGGAAGGATCCAAAACGGGCAAATAGTCGGTCCTAAGTGCACAATGTCCCAGGGTTCGTGATAAATAATAATAAATAATAAATAATAAATTATAATAATTTTGTTGTTTGGACAATGAAATGATAATGCATTCAATTTGTCATTTTATTTCCCATGAAAATAAGAGAAGTTTGAATAATATTAACGGAAACGACGACAAATATAAATAAGATGCATACCTCTAATAATAATAATAATAATAATAATAATAATGTAATAATAATAATAATAATAATAATATATAATAATAATAATAGAAGAAGAAGAGGAAGAAGAAGAAGAAGAAGAAGAAGAAGAAAAAGAAGAAGAAGAAGAAGCCACGAACGTAATTCAGTAATGAGCTGAAATAAATTTATAATTCTGAAGAGTTAAATCTCATTGAGCGTAATCCATCCATATTCGAAGGCTCTTCAAGTCTCGAGAGGAGAATTAGCTCTATTTACTGCTGGTGCCGGGACGGAAAGTTTATTTGGAGGAGCAATTTAAGAAATTCAAGGAGAGGTGGGGGAGAGAGAGAGAGAGAGAGAGAGAGAGAGAGAGAGAGAGAGAGAGAGAGAGAGAGAGAGGTGGGGGGAGGGAGCGCCGCTGGTGAAAAGAAGAATTACGCTCCCAAGATAATAATAATAACTAACTGAGGAGAGAGAGAGAGAGAGAGAGATGAGAGAGAGAGAGAGAGAGAGAGGAATACATTAAAAATATTTATAAGAAAGTCAGGAAAATGACTGTATTTTGACAAAAGTGAATTTCATGTTGACAGTTTCAAACTTTTAAACTCATTTTATTTTACCGCTTAAATCGGAAGTTGATTTTCTTTCTAAATATTTTTTCATGTAGTTTATTAACATTAATGCTAATGACCTAAGGGCAAAAGAGAGAGAGAGAGAGAGAGAGAGAGAGATTGGGGTCAGGGTTCTCCAATGCACCACGTATATAGCAACGCGCAGAAGTCAAGACTTGAAAGTATTCCGAAACATATAAACGCACACAGATGCGCGCATGCGCATGTACGCACCGGCAGAGAGCGAGACCGACGGTAACATTATGCCTGATGAAAAGAGAGAGAGAGAGAGAGAGTTTGCCGTGTACTTCATAACTTCACCATTTATTAAACGCTGATTGATTTGACATTTGGAATGACAAACTTTCCGACAAATCTCCGCGACAAGTTTGGCATTTAATATGAGAACTTTTCTGTTCGCCCTTCAGTTTTCTATAGAAAATTTAAAGCCTTTAATAGTCATAATGATCTGCAAAAGTTTGTTCATCTAATTTTCAGTAACTTGACGTAGTTCCTCTCTCTCTCTCTGTCTGTCTCTCTCGTTGGAATATCTGACTAAAAGATACGCCAGAATTAGTGTGTTCATGTTAGCTAGTTCATTACCGTATCCGCAATCTATACATTATTCTCGTCTCTACATTTTCTCTTGCTTTAAACCTTTTTCTCTTTCTCAGTGACGTAAAGCAACTGCGACTAAAGCTGATTCTCTCTGAAATCCGATTATATGTTTTTGCGTTGTCACTCCCTTTATTTTTCTCAAAAATTTCCTTCAAATTGCGGAAGGTAAGTCACTACACGTACACTAACGATATCAATCTATCTATTTTACAGATACCGTACTTCTTGGTATCCGGAAGTCTGATACCTTTATGGAGAACCTCAGGGAAGACGAGTGTAAGGTATAAGTGATGTATATTCGCGGCTTAATTTGTGGATATAATAAGAGACCAACAATATATATATATATATATATATATATATATATATATCTATATATATATATATATAGATTATATCATATTATTTATTTCTGAGACGGTATACGTGTATTCTCGAAGGCTCTGGGAGGTATTTGGTCTCCAGGTATCTGGTAGTACAGCATTTTTGAAAATATGGGAACCACTATAGTAGATCCACATCAACCGTGCATTTGATGTCTAGGCCAGTCACTTACGATGTTCCTGATCGGCTGTTGACAAGCCAATCACAGGGCTGGAAACTCTCAGTCTCTCGAGAGAGTTCACATAGGCAGGATGTATGTTCCACCTCTCCTGAGGGATACTTTTAAAAGACGTAGCCCTCAGGAGAGGTGGAACATACATCCTACCCATGTGACGCTCATCAGCTACTGTTTAACTCCACGATCATTACTGTCAACTAACCACCAGGTACATAATCATTCCTTAGATCAATGAGGCAAAAATATTTTTTTCAGGAAACTGGTCTGCACTACTTTTCTCTCCACCGAATTCGGAACTCTCAAAAGACTATGTGTATATATTTGAATATATATACACATGTGTGGTATGTTAGTTTTTCATTAGAACTTGGAATATTTATATTTTCAAATACTAAACTGCAAAGATACCCCTTCATATCGGGTTCACGTGACCTTCAGATATATCTTTCGACAGTCAGAATTTTATATGACAAGTATATTTATCTGTGACACACGCACACACACACATGCATGTATACAATATGCACATATGCATATAAACAAATATATTATATATATATATATAATATATATACATATATATTTAGAATGTTTGTATGCATGAACGCATATACATAATATGTATATATATATATATATATATATATATATATATATATATATAGATATATATATATATATATATATATATATACAGAGAGAGAGAGAGAGAGAGATACATATATCTATATCTTTATATATATATATATATATATATATATATATATATATATGATATATAGTATATATATGTATATACATACATATATATATATATATATATATATATATATATATATATATATATAAATGTACGTATAACATCTGTTACCTTGGCTGTGTGACATTAATAAATACAGTAAAATCAGCTTTGCACCATAAACATCTCTGGTGAATTTGGAAGTGACTCATTGTATTCAACAGAGGGACACTTGTGACCAACCTCGTATATTCAGAGACACTATTGTTCCCTCTTTGCGTGACAACACGTAACGTCAACAGCCGCTGAAAAATTCCCGAGACACATCAAGTGAAGAAGCTGTCTAGTTAAACTAAGGAAGGGTTCTCAGCGAATACTATGTGGCCATCTGAAGCCTACAAGCGGGAAGGCTCCCTTTCGCTGTAGTGCTAATAATAAACAAACCCAGGAATATAATGAAAGCGTCTTTGTCACAATTAAAAATGAAATGATTTTTTTCTAATATTCATTGGATATTTTCAAAAGCGATGAGATAGTTAAATGAAATGGCAGAATTTCTTTTGAAAATTGAACAAAATGAAATGGGAGAATTTCTTTTGGAAATTTAACAAAATGAAATGGCAGAATTTCTTTTGGAAATTTAACAAAATGAAATGGCAGAATTTGTTTTGGAAATTGAACAAAATGAAATGGCAGAATTTGTTTTGGAAATTGAACAAAATGAAATGGCAGAATTGTTTTGGAAATTGAACAAAATGAAATGGCAGAATTTCTTTCGAAAATTGAACAAAATGAAATGCCAGAATTTGTTCTGAAAATTTAACAAAATGAAATGGCAGAATTTGTTTTGAAAATTGAACAAAATGAAATGGCAGAATTTGTTTTGAAAATTGAACAAAATGAAATGCAGAATTGTTGAAATTGAACAAAATGAAATGGCAGAATTTGTTTTGAAAATTGAACAAAATGAAATGGCAGAATTTGTTTTGAAAATTGAACAAAATGAAATGGCAGAATTTGTTCTGAAAATTTAACAAAATGAAATGGCAGAATTTGTTTTGACAATTGAACAAAATGAAATGGCAGAATTTGTTTTGAAAATTGAACAAAATGAAATGGCAGAATTTGTTCTGAAAATTTAACAAAATGAAATGGCAGAATTTGTTTTGAAAATTGAACAAAATGAAATGGCAGAATTTGTTTTGAAAATTTAACAAAATGATTAACAGAATTTAGCATAATAATTTTTACATTACCCATACAACTTGTCCCCATTTTAATACTTATACCATTCTGAAAAACTACACAAAAGGACTAAATAGCACTGACTTACAGAGGAGCTCTGATGTTCCACACATGAACGGTTCTGAATTTGGTAAGTTGAGCAAAAGAATGAGACGGTTTTTTTTTTTTTTTTTTTTTTTTTTTTTTTTTTTATAGAAAGGAAAGGGGTGAGTGCACAGGCAACCCTAAAATCAACAGGCTCAGGCCTTCAGGGTCTTAGGTTTCCAAAAAAAAATTCTTAGGTTTCCAAGGCTGCGAATCTTGCATTGAGAAACGTTTAATCCACTCATTTGCTACTTAACGGAGTATTGTCAAAAAAGTGATAGGATGTTCGTTTTAATGTAAATAACTCCTGAAAATTTTCTAGGTATGTCTACCATGTCATCACACTGAAATAATAGTTTCTGAAGTTTGATTTCACGGTAAGGCGTCATTTTTCTGTCAAAATACAGGCATTTTTTATTGTAAACTTTTATTGCCTCAGGTAAGTAACTTCCTCGGTTAACGTATAACAACATCTACGAGATTGATCCCGGTTTACTGAAACTATAGAAGTTTGACAAGATGGAAATATTCAATAATATCGGTAGACTTGCGTTGTGCGCGGGGATTTTTCGACACAGTGACAGCAGTTTTACTTTAAAACAATGAATAAAATTTGAGTCATAGCAATGTCCTATTTGTGCAAAAGTACGAAGTTCTACCATGGCAAAGGCCAAGGTCTCCCCAAAATATCTTAATTTTCTTGGAATGTTCTTTTCATTTCATTAATGAAATAACAAACTGTGTAGCCTGATTTGCACTGACCATGTACCAAAGAGAGTAAGCTATTATGTCCTTAGGAGGATAACGCTGCAATGATGGCGAATATCTCATTTTGATGATAGCACAGCAAAAGGGCGTTCAGGTTCATTACTCTCAGGGCCTCTCAGGGCCATAAGGAATGTAAGACTCAGTGGCTGCATAGGTCATGACTCAATGCATACTAGAGTACATGTGCGGACCTGATTTGCCAGACCGGCATTGACATCTAAGACATTGTGTAAATATACTAGTTCAAGTTACACTATACAGTGACTTTCAACTGGTCGAACTAATGTGAAAATTCTACATTCAAATACTGAAGGAGGACAATTCTCAAGATAAGGGTTAGTTAAAGAAAAAAAAAACAGTACTTACGACTAATATAAGTCGAGTACTTTCATCCATTTACTTCTAAAAAATAAAATGCATAGTACCCATAATATGTACTACCACTGTGTATAACATTGACACTACCAGGAATAAACTCCTCGCTTGATCTTGCGTCTCCTAGCCCGGTGCCAGCATCTCTCATCACTGGCTGATCCTAGTGTATGGAAAGGTAACAAGGACCCAGTTTCGGGAGAGTAAGCAGAGGTGGGACTTTCTGTCTCAAGCCTCTCTAAATCCATCGTCATTTTCAACGATATAGGTACAGTAGTTCCAATATAAGAAAGCAGTATTCAAATAGGTTCTAAATAAGGATGTCGATTAAAAGATTGCAACGCGGATGATACTGGAACAATATGAAAATTTATGGTGGAGCAAAGATAGTTTTGTTGATAATCTTTAACTGAACCAACCCAGTTTAACGTTAATGAGGTCCCTCTGTTCTATGAGGGTACGATGAAGCAGCAGCTAAGTTACAGCCTATCCATATATAAACTTAATTAACATGAAAAAAGGACACTGATTGGGCAATTAGAGTCCTGGTTTTTTACCAGACTCTTTAAGTTGACATTACTTTAGAAAAAAAAATAAATAAAAAGCTTTGCGTTCAAGAAGTGAAAAAAGTTCACATTTTAAAGTTGACATTACTTTAGAAAAAAAAAAGAATAAATAAATAAAAAGCTTTGCGTTCAAGAAGTGAAAAAAGTTTACATTCTTCAAGTTGACATTACTTATGAAAAAAAAAATCTTTGCGTTCAAGAAGGGAAAAAAGTTCACATTTTTTAAGTAGACATTACTTAAAAAACAAGGCTTTGCGTTCAAGAAGTGAAAAAAGTTCACATTTTTTAAGTTGACATTACTTTAGAAATAAAAAAAAAACAAGGCTTTGCGTTCAAGAAGTGAAAAAAGTTCACAATTTAAAGTTGAAATTACTTAAAAAAAAAAAAAAAAAAAAAAAAAGCTTTGCGTTCAAGAAGTGAAAAAAGTTCACACTCACCTGAACCAAGTAATCTTGGGATAAGGGTTCCCTAGCGCTTTGCAATTCAAAGTGGCAGGGTCTCCCTTTGCCACGACAAGAGATTCTGGATGTTCGATGATTCTCGGTACTCCATATCCTCCTGGAATATAAAAAAAATTTATGAATAAAACTCTTATCCCTCATTTCATTTGGTAATTAGAACTAATGATAAGTGCTGATTATAATCAGTGGATTATAAAATACTAATGAATTTCTCAGTGTCACATAATTAACTCAACTTGTACATAATTTCACCACAACAGCATCCATACATCTTTAAGAATATCTACTCCAATGGAATAATGCATCTGAACCATGCTTGGGACTTAAACTGATTTACAAGGCATAGGCGTTTCTGAAATCCCATGCAGAACAGTATTTAAAATTAAAGCTATCAAGTAACTGACGGAATCCTTCATTCTAAATTATAGCTAAAAACTTTAAAACGAGAGAGCACACACACGTGAACGTAAATACATACATACATACACACACACACACACACATATATATATATATTACTATATATGCATTATATATACACACACACACATATATATTATATATATATAATATATATATATATATTATATATATTTTATATTTAATCTATATGACAGCATCCAAATGCGCCTCATGTAAACACGTATACACACACACACACATATATATACATACATATATATAATATATATATATATATATATATATATATATATATATATATATATATAATTATATATGTGTGTGTGTGTGTATGTGTTTACATGAACGCATTTGGATGCTGTCATAATTTGAAGCACAAAAAGCTGATATTCCAGCATTATTTTCCATCAGTGACGAATCAAACACCGCTTTCTGTCACTGACGAATAAGGTATGAATTTATCTGCAGTTGTTTCTATCCTCCCAAAAACTATTTATCATCATACATATATACTGTGACAGAAAAAGGGGGATTTCCGGTTCAAGTGAATTCGAAATCTGATGTTACCATATCTGTGAATCATTAGTAACAATGGACTGCCCAACAGGGTAAATATTAATTAGCGTGATCGCGTTCAGTGACTCGCCCCTTTCACATCGATACCACAGGGCACAGCAGGTAATGTAATAGCTTTCATTTTATTTATTGTTGCTGAATATCAAATGTCGGAATTAACTATGCAATTTTGTGAACGACGGAGAAAAATTGTTCTAATAAGCGAATATTTTTCGCTGATACAAATCTTTGGGAGTCTGGCGTGCAGTTACAAAATATATATTTAACTATACTGTATCCTGGATAAAGGTTGGTGGCGGTTGGTTTAAATTAAGCCAGCATTATGGCAACACCGGCCTTGCCCTAGGGCAGCCTTTAAGTGTGGCATGGCGTGAGGAATAGGAGTCCTTGATTGGACCTCCGGGATCTGTCCTACCAACAAAGAAGGCTTGGTTAATAAGGACAGTCTAATCATGAAGAGGAATAAAGTTTGGAAATTTTACTGAACGTTTTCATTTTATTTCAATAGATAATGATATTTAAGAGATTCAGTTCTAATATTACGCGTCAGAATAACATCTATATACAGACTATTTACAGTAATGGGTTCACTATCCCAAGATTTGGATATCAAAAATTTCTTTACCCTTTTTTAAAAGGACTTCCTCTCTGGGTTTCAGCCAGGAATTAAAGATACAAAATTATACAAAATTCAGTTGATATTCGCTTTATACACTTACACATTTACCTCAGACAAGACAATTTTTCTTCATAGTATACATATTTATTAACGCTGACAATTCTCTCGTTTCTCTAAAAATAATTGGAGAGAATGTTTTCTAGAAAATGCATTGAGTTATTTCATTACATTGATCTAGATGAAAGTTAGGTGAGAGACAAAAATCATTTCTACTGGGTCATCTTATTATTGTTCATTACTGGATCTTGATCATGTCTTGCCAGTATTTGAAAAACAGAATTTTCTTCGCTTATGACTCCTTTGACAATATTTAGTGAAAGTAAAACAATGGTGATACTGAACATAATTATATTCAACGATGTACCGTTTCCCTAACAGGTCAGGGGAAGGGGCTATCCACAGATGAAAACAAGATCAGACATTATCTCATTTATCCTCTGACTGATGAATCCTAAATACACCCCAGTGCACAAAACTTCCATGCCATCAGTTATTTCTTATACTCTCATTTCTTATACTCGCTCAGAAAGCTCATTGCTCGTCAGCCACTTAAACGCAATGCACCACTCGCCTCTTATCATGCAAGCATTCTTGTGTTTCTGAATGTTAAAGCCCTTACAATCCATCTAGCCACCAATTTTCGACATCCCTCACATTATTTCTACCACGACTTCCAAATAATACACATTTTTATTAATCATTTGCCCTCTACGTTACCAAACAACCTTAAACACTAAGCCATCTTTTCGCCTACGTTAACTTTGTATCTGTTTGAACCCTTCATAACCAACATTTCATTTCCAGAACTCCTACCTACGTCAGTTCATTTGCATTCAGAGAGAGAGAGAGAGAGAGAGAGAGAGAGAGAGAGAGAGAGAGAGAGAGAGAGAAACATTCTATTACGTCGAGAATGCTGAATGCCGTATGAAGCCTCCACTAAAATCTTGTCACCGACTACAAAGTCATACGTCAATCAAGGATAATCTTGCATTAAACACCGAAAGTTGTTAAATGCGAGGTGTATTGCGTATAGTGTATACTGTATTGACGTCATAAATGAGGCCAGCGGAAGTGGCAAACATAACGTTGCCTGGTGATCTTAAAAACTAAGTTGAAACATGCCTTGCTACATAAATACTGTAATGAGGGATGTTCAGGTGTTTTTCTTATAGGTGTAATTGGTAACCATGCTTCATTTATGATATTACCTGTAAATACAATTGGTGCAGTGTAAGGCTGAATGTTCCGAATAGGAAATCAGTGTATTACATGCCTAATAATCATTTTAATATAATGATATATTTCAATAAGTTCTCTAAAATCTAGCAAAATCAGTAAACATCAAAGTAACAGAGGACGCAAGCGGTTCTGTGCCGAGTTTACCCAAGAAGGTTAAAATGGAAACATGAAAGTTTGTTTGTTTGTATGGTGTTTTCACGTTGAATGGAACCAGCGGTTATTCAGCAACGGGACCAACGGCTTAACTTGACTTCCGAACCACGTCGAGAGTGAACTTCTATCACCAGAAATACACATCTCTAACCCCTCAGTGGAATGCCCGAGAATCGAACTGGCGGCCACCGAGGTGGCAGGCTACCGATCACGCCACTGAAAGCGCCTTTGCAACGAAATTTCGATAAAACAGATTATCAATATATAATAACAATAAAGCATAAATATGACACAGGAACGCTAAAGAGTAAGGACGCCTGACTCCTTTTCTCACAAAGACATGAGGTAAAATTGGCATCAAACTTCGCAACTCGTCGTTTTTCATTCTTTTTCTATTTCTTTTCCTTTCTTTTTTAATTACTTTAAAACTTGGAACGGAAGCGGAGGAGAGAATCCTCTTTCATTAACTTTTTTTTTTTCTTTCTTTCAGAGATGCGGGATGTTTTTTTTTTTTTTTTTTTTTCTTTTTTTCATTTCTAAAGATTTTCTCTGACAACACAAAGCATCCGCGTGGGAAAAGACGGGGAAGAAAGTGCAAAAGACAGAACATAAAAAAATAAGTTTATAAGATAAAAGGAATATGATGAGATGGACAAATATAATTAGCAAAAGAATAAGAGCAAAGAAACTTCTCAGTTTGCAGAAAGTAAGGCTCTATCTTCTTTGAACCTCAATAAAATAGATAAAAAAAAGAGGAATGAAAATAAAAAAAAAGGAGAACAAAAACTCGACCCTCTAATGATAAATGACGATGGCGGCAAAGAACCTCCATCGCCTTAACTGAGAGGCGGTAAAAAATGAGAAAAAAAAGAGGCTTCCGAAAGAAAATACTTTACCGCACGAAGAAAATGATGAATGCGTAATTAATATTTTCTTAATTATAACGCTCATTAAGATAATTAGAATCCCTCCTGATTGAAAGATTCCGGGTATAAAATACTCTTATTATGAATTAATAAACCATTAGGTACCTAATCTAGGCTCGCCAATGATTAAGTTACCCCACGACGGGGCTCAATCATCAGCCAATGTGGAGTTTTTCAGCAGAATGGAAAGAAAATAAAAAGAAAACGGGTAATAAGTGCCAATCGAGGTTTCTGTCCAGCTTATAAGGCTGTATGAAACTGTCAGACACGGCCCATGAAACTCTCAGCCGCAATCCGGCGGTGACCTCGTTTTTTTTTTTTTTTTTTTTTTTTTTTTTTTCGTTGCATGGAACCAGTGGTTATTCAGCAACGGGACCAACGGCTTTACGTGACTTCCGAACCACGTCGAGGGTGAACTTCTATCACCAGAAGAAATACACATCTCTCACACCTTAATGGGATGCCCGAGAATCGAACTCGCGGCCAACGATGTGGCAGCCCAAGACCATACCGATCACGCCACTGATTGTTGGCACCTATAGCAGTGCCATACGCACGATCATGGCTAACTTGGGCCAGAGGACTGCAATTTGCAGCCCTGTAGCCTCAGTAGTTTTTAAGATCGGGGTGAACGGACAAAAAAAATAACGAAAAAAAACAAAGAAATACATAATCTGCAAGTGGGTATGCCCCAAACATTAATCATTTACACTGAATGCGAAAGGCATCATGGGACAGAATTTTTAGCAAACATTGCAGATTAAAGTTTATGTTTATCTCCTGAAGGAAAATTGCCTTTTTCATATGAATGCTTTTTTCAGTTTCCTTGACAACTGGAAATCCTAAAGCCCTTTTGATCTTTGTTTACGAGTTGACGACGTAGTTAGGGAACGTTCATTCAGAACTGAAAACATCCTAAATAAACAGAGACCATTGAGCAACAGGGAAATTTTTTAAACACGTACAAAACATATTCTAGACCTGAGAGTTGAAGCAACGTTTGGGGCTGGCTAGTTCGTGAATAGGTGACCTTCGGTTAACATTAAAATGTCGTTCGCCCAAACGCCCCATGCATGGGGTATAAGGAAGATTGGGGTATATTGTTAGCAAGGCTGGTCCCTTGATATCGTAAGGGTGACATAAGACTTAACCCAACCACTCACGGGAAAAGAAGGAAGACAAAAAATTACGAATTCCAGATCCTCTGAGGAAAGTTTATCTGAATACATCCAGTTCATTTACCATCGATGGCAGCTTATAACAAAAGTGAAAAAAAAATATATACAAAACGAAAAGGGTTGAAACTCGAAAGGTGTCTATAAAACAAAAAGGAAACCCTCATCAGACATACTAACAGCTATTTGCATACTGACCCAAAGGGTTTACTTAAAAGGAACAGTTAAACAAGAAGAAATGACAGATTCTAGAAAATTCAGTCCTTTCAGATTACTACACCCAGGCCAGGGGGGCGGGGCGCGGGGTGTGTGTGTGTGTGTGTGTGTGTGTAGACTACTAGATATTGACACAAATCACAGATCACGGATCTTTCTTTAATGATATGTAAATCGGATGACGAGCCTCCTTAAACATCATTAACGTTGGATAAATACTTGGAAGTCATTCTTGTACTCACTTACGAAAATACTAAGGAGAGAGAAATAAGATTTCGGGTAACGAAAGGGGAACAAATTCCCCCAAGTTCTTCATCCTAAGGGCTTTATATTAGTAATATATATATATTTATATATATATATATATTATTATATATATATGATTATATATAAATATATATATATATATATATATATATATATATAAATAAATCAAGATATATATATAAGTATATAGTATAACATATATATCTTATATACATATGGAATATTATAATATAATATATATAATATATATATATATAATATATATATATTATAATATATATGTAATATATATATATATATATATATATATATAAACATATATATATATATATATATGATATATTATATATATATATATAATATATATATACATTTAAAAAGAAACGCTGCTTCTGAAACAGTACCTAAGGACAGTACTTGATTGTTACATTGGGATATATAAGCAATATTATTTCATTTTATGTGATTTACCTACGCAATTTGTCTATAGAGTAGTTATACCCTAGATCATTACAATCCAACTTAATGAAGGCTGTTCTCTCTCTCTCTCTCTCTCTCTCTCTCTCTCTCTCTCAAGGTCTCTTGGGGGTATATCGAAACAACTTTCTTAATTGGTTGTATCTGAAGGTCGTTGGTACTGCCATCATGCCCGGTGTTGTCCGCGCTTCTTCCCGAGGGAATAGGTAACACCACGACCTCTCCCCAAACAAATCAAGACCAACAAAATGACATCCTTTGCCATACAGTTCCCTCTTCCAATTTATATTCTTTGACACATTTCGTTTTATTACTTGAACGAGGACAGAATAAAACTAAGTGTAACTGAAATTCTTGTTCAAGTAAACAAAGCGAAGGATGGAAAACATCAAAATGTAATTGAGATTACTGGTTGCATAAGCTGACATCGTTTGATATATAAGTGGGATTGAGATTAGAAGCGCAAACAATGACAGCGAGGCAAATCTCCTTCGTATATCTGAGATTACTACGTAATTCTAAATTCACAAAGATGGATTAGAGATAAGCGCAACTAAGATTAATGATTATGTGAACAATGGTGTTTTACCGATGGCAAAATTGTCAAATATGGAAATGACTAATTAAACAATGAATTTCGTATAAATACGACTGCAAATAGTAATAACATATGATTTTATTCATTATTCATGATCGTCAAGTAAATTTCCAGCATGATAAAATATCCAGGGAAACCCTTGTCAGAAATATAACATTTCCTCACAGAAGTAATGTCTAAGACCTCACTGGTACAGTACACTTCTCATAAGTTCACCTTTTCATAAAGGCCAATGAAATGTCTAAGGGATCGTAAGATTCACTTATCAAGTTTGTGAATGACGTAAAAGAACTGATAAATAAATAAGTAAATAAATAAATAAATCATTAAACGCCCAGCGCTCCATAATCAATACTTATAACATCCAAGTTTGTCTATCTTGAGATCGACGTCCGTCTAACCGCAGATACAGAAACAGGCCGGAAAACGACGAATCAATGAAGAGGCCTGTCTACTCATCTGCATATAGGCAAGGGAGAAGATAGGCTGTAGATGGGCTACTTTCGGGAGGGGGAACAAGAAGGGGAAAGGTACCGCTGGTACTCTCGTCCCGTCTTCCGACTCCTTATTTCTTTTGCCTCCCTCCTTATCGTTCCTCTCCTTCCCTCCTCTTTACTTTCCAGAAGAGGCATCGTGGATCTGATAGGAGGCAAAGGAGAGGCATCTTTGATCTCACTACAGATACAATAAAGGAATAAAAAAAAGGGGCGGCGGGCAACTCGTAACTGGGAGTTACCTTTCGTCTCACTGGCATTTATTTCCCTCGGAGCCTGAAGTCCACCTTTTGTTTTAACGGTTTTACAAAGTTATAAAATAAAAACAAAAACTTATATTTCTTCAAAACTTTTTATTAATTTTTTTTTTTTGCTAGTTTCGATTCAACGCAAAGGTTTGAACTGATCAGCGAGAATAATTGGCCATTATTACGCCACGCAATCTTGTATGACAAGCTAAAAGACCATTATGTTGCTATGCACGCTCTAACGGACCGGAGAGATACAACAAAAGAAACAATACGAGAGCAGGAACTGCTTTTTACATACAGCGTTACTACACTATCTTAAATAGAGCGAGTCTTCCTGGTCTTAGTAAGGACCTTCGTTTTCTGTTCTAGTATATGCTTTAGTGATCAGTACTCAAGATGATTCCTTCTTGGTTTATCTTTATCTGTATCGATAATGGAAAGCGAATAAGTTTTCGATAGTGTTCGGTACCGTTTTCTTCATCTTACAAAGAATGAGAGTTTTTGTGTTGCCTTTTAATTTTTTTGAAAATTTTTAGAGCAAAAGACATTTCGAATGCACAAAATAATCTAAATGAGCACAAAGGAAGTTCAGTGCCTGTTTATACAATGTATATTATAATAATTATATATATAAATATATATATAATATAATATGTAATAATTGATCTTATCAGATCGAACCGTGATTCCAACTTTATATATCAATTCAAGCTACAAATGTCCTTTAATATCTAAATTTCACTTTACCTCCCGCAAATGATTATATTTTCAATATATGTACCGAAGGGGAATTTTTTTGATAATAATTTCGTCCCCACCATGGGAATCGAACCAACCGTCAAAAGTGGACGGGGAACGAAATCCAGGACGGTCAGTGAACCCATCCAATCGCCAACAGAAGACGGCTATAAGTTATATCGATTGACCTCCTAACAAAATCACCCTGGATCTGGAATGCATTCTAATTAAAGAATCGATATGACGTCTACCATGTTGGCCATTCGAAGGCGTTTGGACGAAAGAGAGGAATATATCCACATCGAACCGTGATCCATTCTTAAATTCAATGTTCAAGCTACAAAGTTCTAAAATAATTAAATTCACTTTCCTCCCAAATGATATAATTTTTCATATCCGAGGGGTTTTTTTGAAATTTTAATTAATAATTGTTTCGCCCCATGGGATCCGAACCACCGTCCAATGCGGACGGGGAGCGAAAAATCAGGACGGTCAGTGACGCTCGATCCAAGGGCCACCCAAGAGACGCTATAAGATTTATTCGATTCCTAATTAAACGGTAAATTGCATCCGATCGAGGGATTTTGTAAGGTCAGAAATCGATATAACTTAGCGTCTCTGTTTGGCTGATTGGATAGCGTCACTGAACCGTCCTGATTTCGTCCCCGTCCACTTGGACGGTGGTTTCGATCCCATGGGGGGACGAAATTATTATCAATTAAAAATCCCCTTCGTACATATATAGAAAATATATCATTGGGAGGTAAGTGAATTTAAGATATTAAAGGACATTTGTAGCTTGAATTGATATATAAATGGATCACGTTCGATGTGATAATTATTCATAACAAAAGGCTACGTTTTCTGTCAAACGCTCGAATTGGCAACATGGTTAGACGGGGTTTCATATCGATTCTAATTACGAATGCATCCAGATCGAGGGTGATTTGTAAGGTCAGAATCGATATGAACTTATAGCGTCTCTGTTGGCTGATTGGATAGCGTCACTGACCGTCCGATTTCGTCCCCGTCCACTTGGACGGTGGTTCGATCCCATGGGGGGAACGAAATTATTATCAATTAAAAAATTCCCCTTCGGTACCATATATGAAAATATATCATTGGAGGTAAAGTGAATTTGAGAATATTAAAGGACATTTGTAGCTTTGAATTGATATATAAATGGGATCACGGTGTTCGATGTGAAATAATATTCATAAAAAATAAAAGGCTAACGTTCTGTCAAACGTCCGAATTGGCCAACATGGTAGACGGGGTTTCATATCGATTCTAATTACGAATGCAATCCAGATCGAGGGTGATTTGTAAAGGTCAGAATCCGATATGAACTTATAGCGTCTCTGTTGGCTGATTGGATAGCGTCCACTGACCGTCCTGATTTCGTCCCGTCCACTTGGACGGTGTTCGATCCCATGGGGGGGACGAAATTATTATCAATTAAAAAATCCCCTTCGGTACATATATGAAAATATATCATTTGGGAGGTAAAGTGAATTTAGATATTAAAGGACATTTGTAGCTTGAATTGATATATAAATGGATCACGGTTCGATGTGATAATTATTCATAACAAAAGGCTACGTTCTGTCAAACGCTCGAATTGGCCAACATGGGTAGACGGGGTTTCATATCGATCTAATTACGAATGCTCCAGATCGAGGGTGATTTGTAAGGTCAGAATCGATATGAACTTATAGCGTCTCTGTTGGCTGATTGGATAGCGTCACTGACCGTCCTGATTTCGTCCCCGTCCACTTGGACGGTGGTTCGATCCCATGGGGGGACGAAATTAATTATCAAATTAAAAAATTCCCTTCGGTACATATATGAAAATATATCATCTTGGGAGGTAAAGTGAATTTAGATATTAAAAGGACATTTGTAGCTTGAATTGATAATATATATATATATATATATATATATAGTGTGTATGTGTAATATATGTGTGTGTGTGTGATATATACATACATATATATATATACATATATATATATCTTTATACATAAAAGTGAATGATGGTATGTGGGTTGTATGTTCGTCCATATGTTGTGCTCTATGGAATCCGAAGCCGTTTTAACCAATATACACAAAATTTGGCACGTGGTCATCATTTGACCCAATTTAGATAATAAGGTAGGTTTCAAACTCGTGTTCCCTCCTCTTCCCCTTCCCCCATCCCCCTTCCGCGTTCATCTTAACCAGTGGTAAATAATGATCTTATTTAATTCGCAGGATTCTATGGTTTACCACTAAAAGTGAAAATGACCCACTAAAATATATAAAAGCACATTCTGACTCAGTCAGTCGACAGCATAATCAAAATCAGCAAAAACGAGCTGAATCGACACACATCATCTCGTTCTGTTCCTAATACGATAAAATTACGTTTATGTTGAAAAAAAAAAGTCATGAAACTTACGAATGTTCTTTTTACGTTAGAACCAAATGAAAGTCTGTTTCTCTTCAAGTTGAATCCCGGCTGGATGTACTGCCTGGGCAAATGAGGACTGTGTGTGCGCGCCTTTTCAGTAATTAAGGATTCCGTCTATACTCGAGCCAAATTAGAACAGCTTCAGGCATGAGCAAATCAATGCTGCTTCACTTGGTACACAAGTAAATTAAGATTATGTTTGATGTTCTTGTGAATTCGGAAGTGAATATTAAAGCGGAAGGAAGGGTACTTACAAACTGGGTCTACCTTAACCTCAACTTTTTGATATCATTTACTGTTCATAAAAGGGGTTTTGTACTATGTAATGGTTTGTGATTTTTATAATATTGTTATTCAATACTATGTCGACGATGCGATTAAGGCTCTTACAATTTATAAAAAAAATGTTCTTTGCATATTTTTAGCTGCATTCTGTTGAGATATTCTAATTATGTCGTTAAATATCTGTGAATGCATACTGCCATCTTTACTTAAGATTAACACTGGCAAAAAAAAAAAAAAAAAAAAAGTAATAACAAAGTCAATTTATTCTGGTTGGAGAGGAATTATGTTCTAAAGATCTAAATAGCAGACGAAATCATTCTGTTTATTTGAAAGTTAGTGATTCTTTCATTGTTGGGAGTATTACACACAACAACATTGTGGCGATAAGAAGGAATAAAACAAGGTAAAATCTGACCATCACAAGTTTTCAATATACAACTTGTCTAGAGACAAAGTAATGCTCTTCTATAGCTTTATATCCGTTGGATTTTATTGAACTGGTCAGGTTACATCTCAGTTGCTCTTCAATTCGATATTCATTATTCGTTTTTTTATTCCGATATCAAGGTGAATATCACGAATGACGAATATGACCAACTGAATTTAAAGAAGTCGCGTACCGATTCAAACAGTTTCCCACCCTTTATTCTTAACCTGAATTGAATGGTAGAATAAAAGCTCATTTAAGCGCACACTTAGAAGACCCTTATTGAATTGACAAATCAATATGTTAACCTGAAATACTAGTTCCATTCCGGTGGTCAGACGTTCGATTCTCGGCTCGGCCAACGCGGAACCAGAGGAATTTATTTCTGGTGATAGAAATTCTTTTCTCGATACAACGTGGTTCGGATCCCACAATAAGCTGTAGGTCCCGTTGCTAGGTGACCAACTGGTTCCTAGTCAGGTAAAAATATATCTAATCCTTCGGGCCAGCCCTAATACTTTTTTTCGCGTGAGGACAAAATGAAAAAAAAAAATCTAACTTCCTAAACATAATGAATAATACGGATCTTGGATATGAGCTATATTTTCATAGCGAAGAAAGCCAAGAATTTGTCATGAAAAAACCTCCTGGAAAAGTGGAGTTTTACGTACAGGCAACCGTGGGCATCCTCGGCAACAGCAAACATTGCCGAGTTAAAATACCGAAAAAGGGGAAGCAAACACTAACGGAAGTAGCCTGGGAACCCACATTGTTTCCTCTCCAAAAGAGCCCTTTGAGCGTCCCACGAGGCGCACCAGAAGCGTTTCAACTCCTGATGAAATTACCGTCTTCCAGAGTTCTGACAAAATTGAACTATTTCAACACCTATTGTGCTTCCTTGATAACGTGCTTTCTGGGACATGATCTGTCCTTCCCACCATTAGTCTGTCATTCTTTCATTTCGAAGTTCTCTCACTCGCAATAAAAAAAAAAATGCCTTATTTCTTTTGCTCTCTATTTATATAATAAAGGGACAGGTTGAGGGGTTTTCAGTATTTAAATTAAGTAAATTCGTCTTGGCAAAAGACAGAAGTTTCTTTCATTCCTAGCTGAACCCTTCAGCCTCGTATTAATTCAATAATAGTTTTCAAAAACTTAAGGAGAACTTCTGATAAATCCTTACGATATATGAAATATAAAAATTCCTTACAACTAAGCCTACTCGGTAATGAGTAAAACACACAACACAAACACACACACACACACACACACACACATATATATATTATATATATATATATATACATATATAAATATATATATATATATATATATATATATATATATATATATATATATATATATATATATATATATATATATATATATATATATATATGCGGCGCCCTGCAACGCAAAAGCTTCTTTGATGTAGCTTAACAGTCATACTACCATGATTCAAGCAGATATAGCAATAATGATTATACAGGACTTCTGTATGATCTTACTTTCCTATCAACTTATAGTCTGACCATTTTTATTTGTCTTATCTAGTCCTTCACCAAATTACAACTTATAGAACTTCCACTGGATATCACTGTTCCAAACTATTTCAAAGATTCAAAGATTCGTATTTTATCCATCTAGTCCTATTTCGTTTCCTTGTGCATGAAATGGAATGGTATAAAACTTAGGCCAAAGGCCAAGAGCTGTGACCTATGAGGTAATTCACCGTTGAAGGGAAATTGATAGTGAAAAGGTTTGAAATGTGTAACAGGAGGAAAACCTCAAAGCAGTTTCACTATAAAACAATTGTTAGTAGAGGGCGAAAAGTAAGATGGAAGAAAAAGAACATGAACGGAGATACAGCAAAAAGAATGGAATTACAGACAGGTACCGAATCGACGCTGCAAAGAACCTTAATGTAATGCCCACAGGGCACCGCATGAGGTGCACTGACGACACTACCCCTCTACGGGTGTTACTTCGCGTATAAGCTGTTTTCATTGCTTCTGGTTTCTGAGATTTACCTTGATTGCCATTTTTCTTTATCAATGACGCATTCTACTGAGCAATCTAGGTAAAAATTGTGGCGTTTTGTTAATTAAAACAGTATTATGTGGGTAATCGGAAACTGTCAAATTTCTCTTATTATTCCAGTCTAAAAACTCTCTTCCATCTGCAAACTTTCTTCATAGTACAATCCATGAGAAAGGCAGACAGCAAAGGTGACATTACATCTCCTCGTAGCAATCCATTGTTAATTACACATTCACTTGACAAGACTTCATTAACATTAAATCTGCATCACCTACGTTCATGGATAATTTCAATTAACTTTACATATTTAACGCGGATAGCTGAGTGACGCAAGACCTGTGATATTGGTCTCCAGACAATGTCAAATGCTTTCTCCTTGTCAGCAACAGCTATCACAAGGGGCTTTTTAAATTCAATACGATGCTGCACAATATGTCTTAACATAAGTATAACTCCTGCCTTTGCGAAAGCCAGCTTCTTCGCCTCTAAGAATTTTATCAATTTCTCTCACCTATCCACCGGGTGAGAATAAGCGTACTGGGTACTGTCATCGTACACGAATTAACTGCAGTACCAATGAAATTACCCACCTCGTACCTCTTATTTTTTGCTTTGCATTATTTCTTCTTCTTCTGAAGTTACTATACACTATCTCTATTTGACAGATATTTCCCTTTCCACCCATGGATATTTCACTAATAATACAAGGTCAGCTTAATAACAAAACAACAACAATTCTGTGGGTTAACCAAACACCAATGCTATAACCTGAATACACGTAAACACACATACGTATATATATACATATATATAAATATAATATATATATATATATATATATATATATATATACTATGTATATATGTGTGTGGGTGTGTGTGTGTGTATGTATGCGTGCACAAGTACGTGTGTGTTTCCGATCTAACAACACAAAGTTTTCAGTAAATGGCTCTATGACGCTATATAAAAATAATTAAACGATCACTGCTACATCCAAACTTAGTACCATCACACATCTACAAGATACCTCGTCACTTGCGCACTAATCCACCCCCCCCCCCCAACCCCTCCGCCGAAAGCAACTCACACTGCGCCATTCACATTGATCTTGCGTGCACTCTCTCACTTCCTGGATATCAAAGCCCTTCCCTTCCAAAACTTCTTCCACATCAGCTATCCACCAACTTCCAGGCCTTCCTCTTTTACCCATCATTTGTCTTCCCCCTTTTCCCAACTATCTCAAACCCGTGATTCATCCTTTTCATTACTTGCTTCATTTTTTCTGTAGTTTCTTTAGGCTTATTTGTCCTTCTTTATGTATACCTGTACATGGTCATCTCTTCTACCATGGCAATTGACCGTAAAATAATGTTTTTTTTTCTATACCAGACCCTCCAATATCGGATTCCACCAGTGACTAAAAACTCGAAACAGTAACCTTACAATATGAGTACTTCTATCTCAAGCAAAGGCCATCATTCCAGGCAACTTGGTGTCCTTATTCGGCTATATAAAAAAAAGAGGTGTGAATAGGGAAACGAAACAGAGAAACTTCGCAACCTTGACAATGTAAGGAGGAGCCTGGCCGATACGAGAAGCCAGGGAATAACGTCCTATCAATAGTTAACGTGAGATTCGTTAGTGCTGTGACGTTACTCTGCCTCTAAGAGGTAAAATCTTTCCACGGGAAAACCCTGATATGATCATACAAAAGTTCATTAAGCAACTGAAAGTGTAAGAGATCCTGTAGCTGCAAGAGAGAGAGAGAGAGAGAGAGAGAGAGGAGAGAGAGAGAGAGAGATAGGACTCCTAGTCACAGTGTTAACAATTTTCTTTGCTAACCACGCGTTGAAGAAGTTATTTCGTCCATACAAAGAAAAGCTCAGCGCCAATTATCTTTCACCGGCTATTGACTTGACGTTACTATATCCTATGACGTGCTCAGCAATTGATTAGACTCCAGAATAAATAACTAACAAATCCTAAAGGAAAAACAAACGAAACGGTATTCCCGAATACCTTGAAATTAACTCCGACGCATTTACGAGGGAACGATTCAGAATCAATTGGCAGTTATAACTTCCTCCATCACGAATTAAACACACAGACAAACGCACAGACGCACACACGCATATAGTGAAAACCATAACAACGCCACAAAACCCTTTACACCCTGAAAGGCTATTTGCCTGTTGAACTTTCGCCTATATTTACGGCTAATAAATATTCTTAATAGCGTTTAATTCCAACGCTCGCGCCCATCGCATGTCACCCTTCAGCCTGTCACTCCGGAATTGACAAAGCCTAACTCAAAGGAGTGGTTTCTTTGTGAACAAAAACAAACACTCCCCAGAACGGCAGCGCCGCAAAAGCAGGCGATTAAGCTAAAACGAATTGAGTTCCTCTCCACCAAATGCCGATGATTTACGGAGCGTGCGTGCGTGCTTCCAGGCAATGCAAACAGACAAACGACTCTATCGCAAGCGACAGGTTTTTCCCCTTCGGGCTCAGGCAGCGGGAGAACGCTCGTGATAGATACAGGTCGGTGAACGAATAACTGGACTGCAAATGACTATATTGTGAAATACCATGAGTGCTGGTATACGATTTCGGTTATTTATCGATTATCGTTATAGAGGACGGTTTTCCGAAGGACATAAGGCAGGGTTGCATAAATTTGTAGAGGATGACTTTCAACTGCATATATCCTAACTTTAGAGTACGTAGTCTACAGGTCAGCGATTTTTTTATGTGACAGAATTAATCTTACTACGTTATTTGAGCCCTAAATGATCAAAGATGCCGTGTGGGTAACATTTTTTTCCTTTTGTTTACAAAATAAGCTGGTGGTACAAAAACAAGGTGATCGAAGGTGGAATACATACCCACAAACATACTGCATGCTGTACTTTCAGGTTTACATTCATTTTAATGCATATACGTATATATACTATATATATATATATATATATATATATATATATATATATATATATACGTATATATATGCAGGTGCGCTTTTACATATAGAGTAAACGTAAGCACGTACCAACAGTTAATACATTTATGCAAATATATTGGATATCAAAGTTCTGAAAACAAACCTAGTGGCTAAGGTTATTTGAATGAAACGCTGCTGGGTGGTCACAGGGGATTAAAATTAAACTGACCTCTTAAATATATCGTTACATATATCTACTGTAACACTAGGATGTTTCGGAAAAATTCATTATGTGGCGGGACTCCAATAATATACTAAGTTAATGATGATTATATACTAAGTTAATGATGATTATGTCAAAATAGTTGTATATCTTACTAAGTTAATGATGATTATGTCAAAATAGTTGTATATCTTACTCAACAAATAGATCTAATTCGAATCACGCTCCGAATCAAAGGAACTCTTTTTGGGTAATCAAGGAAAACAGGGAAAAGAGAAGAAAAATGACTGAACAATAATCCCTGAAATAAATCTTCACCGTTTTCAAAAGCATTAAAATAATCACGAAAACCGTTTAGGTTTGGATCACGGATAATTAGGTATCTTTCATGGATGTTTTCTTTTCCAAGTCTAATTCTCCTCGTCAACTGACTAAAATAATCCGTATCTAGCGTGTCAGAAAGTTTTTTTTCAAGTCTGTCGTTAAAGATCGTCTTGAAGATTAACCGACAAAGATGAGGATATGACTAAATAAATGGGGTAAAAATTAAATGGTAAAAAAAAAATCAATGTATATAATTGTAATGTAATATATGAGAATTTGATAAATCTAAAGAAAATAACAATTAGGGTTTCACTAAGATCTAAATTTTCCCTCCTGATAAGGAACATTGCTTTGCATGCAATAAATGACTAGAGTAGCCGACATCACAGACAAAAGGCCCAGTAGTGTTACAGAGAAGTATTTTCAGCAATTGTAAAAACGTTACATCTAAAATGATACGGAATGTCTAAGAGGAAATAAGTAAAAAGGTATATATAAAAAAAAGCCTGACAACCTGAACCGGAAAGAAATAATTTTCAAAATAATTTTTGGATCGCAATCAATGAGATAAATCTTCATTTGCAATAAAGCATACGATGATGCAAGAGTCTGTGAGCTAAAAACGAAGGCAGGCGTCCCAGCAGCCTTCAGCCCATCGTTAATTACGTGTTCCTTTTCTTCTGCAAACAGTCATCCATCATCAAGTGCGTGTGCTGTCTCAATTTCTCCCTTTCTCTCCTTCCATAACCTCGATGTCTTTCTTACTCCGGTTAAAAGACCAGTCGCGCAAAAATGGCTTTTTCCCCCTTTTATATCTTTAATGTTCCCTTCTTCAATTATCGACTAAGTCTCTCTCATAAGACGATAGCGACTTTCTCAAAAAAAAAAAAAAAAAAACAAAAAAAAAAAAAAAAAAAAAAAAAAATCACTTTCCGGCTATCTGAAATATTTTCAGTTTTACAAAATATTCAACCATTCCATTTCTTGCTTCTCCTGTCATAAATTTCTCTGCCACTTCTCGCATTCTTCTACATCCCTCATCACAGTGGTCATTCTCTCTCTCTCTCTCTCTCTCTCTTCTCTCCTTCCTTCTTTCTCTTCTCCTTCTCTCTCTCTGTTTGATTTTATTATTTTGAAAGGATGTATGATACACACCACACACACACACACACACACACACACACACACAGATATATCTATATATATATATATATATATATATATATATATATATATATATATATATATATTTATATAAACTGTAAGATGCGATCATTTGAACACAGTTTTTTCAACAAGCTTTCATTTTGAATATTTCTTATCATAAAACATTAATCATTAGCCAAATTGATGTTTATATGACAAATCGTGAACCTTAATTTGCGATCTCTCTCTGTCTCTCTCTTTCTCTTTCTCTCTCTCTCTCTCTCTCTCTCTCTCTCTCTCTCTCTCTCTCAATAATCTTCCCCCTTCCCTCGTCCGGCTCCACCCCGTCCTTCAAAATTCCTGAGAGCGTCGACTATGCTGTGCAAGAATGAATCACTCCATGCTTGACTAATGCCTCACACGCTGTCTGTGTAGCCTATGATGTCTCGCAGAGTCCCGGACTCCCAGAGTCCACATTTTCGTATCAAAGAAAAAACGAGTAAGAAAGAGCGAGATGACTTCCAATCGCATTATCTTACTTTGAGGTGCATAGAGGTGGATACACATCCCGTTTTCTAGTGCTGTATTCATAGACTATTATCGAATGTTTTCTTAATGAAGAGCTATTTGAAAGCTTATATTATTCACAGTAGAATTCTTCAAGTCACATATTAAAGGATTAACAGTTTCTCTCCATTTTGTCCTTGTTATTACCCTATACTTTAAAATCAAGCCCCTTATATTTTAGATATATTCAAGGAAAATTTTTATGCTAAACAT
Organism: Macrobrachium nipponense; assembly: GCF_015104395.2. Taxonomy (NCBI): domain Eukaryota; kingdom Metazoa; phylum Arthropoda; class Malacostraca; order Decapoda; family Palaemonidae; genus Macrobrachium; species Macrobrachium nipponense. The sequence continues at coordinate 4,721,525 of NC_087216.1, forward strand.
GTAAGAATCTCTGGTCTCCACGATCGTACAGAACGCATAGAAAGGAACGTATGAAAATAAATAAAGTGCATGCACTGTATTTATTTATTTTCATGCCGGGAAAACGGAAAAAACTGCGTTAAAGTGAAAATATGCCTGTAAATATGAATATGAGAGAGAAGAGAGAGAGAGAGAGAGAGAGAGAGAGAGAGAGAGAGAGAGAGTCCATAACAGACGAAATATGACGGGACTAAAAAAAAGGAAAAGGAAAGTTGCCTTATATATTTTTCCCTAAACGAATATTTTTATTGAGGATTTCTGGAGCGATATGGCTGAAAATGAGAAATACTTGTGCACTTCATCCAATAAACTTTTGAAGTTGAGGCAATAAAATCCCGATGATTTTTTTTTCCTTTTTTTCAGAGGGGAAAGGCTCCAACTTTGGATATTTAATTGGATTTATACCTTTGTAAATCCCGCTGGAATCGGAAAATAATCCTCATTGCTATTCGGAAATTAAAAGAGGGGAAGATTCCATATAAGGGAGGTGGATGGGGGGGGGGGGGGGGGGGGGGGGGGATGAAAGGACGGTCATATATTGCTTATACTTTTCGGAGGGAAAAATTCAATGTAATTGTTTCTTGGTTTATTCGAAAGGAATAATATTGTCAGAACACTCTCGATTCGCAGTGTTCTTGGGAGTTTTTAACAAACTTCTTTTATATAACAAGATGGCAATTCGTACATTCTTTAAGAAAAAAAAACCCTTAAAAGAAAACTCCTTAATATTCACGATAAGGTAGACCAGAATTGTTTCGCAGAAAAAAATGAAAAATCTGTGGGCGGGGCGGCGAGAGAGAGAGAGAGAGAGAGAGAGAGAGAGAGAGAGAGAGAGAGAGAGAGAGAGAATATCCCACTCATAAGCATTATTAGTCAGGATATCCTTGGCCTGACACTAATATAACAAGAATTCCAATAATTGCAGCGGCAATCAAATTGAAAAGCGTCCTTTAAAATCTTTCGACGCGAATTACGGTCTATCACTTCTCTCTCTCTCTCTCAGTCCCTGACTCCCTGCCATTACTGCCGATTTCTCCCCAATATTTCAGCTGACGCGTCGAGTTTAATCTAAATGTCCCCGAAGTAAAAGTGTTGTATCTTGTCTTACTTCAATTACATTAAAAGTAACTTTGGCGTAATTATTGTCTCTTGAGTAAAAAAAAATATCCCTAAGTTCATTTGATTTTTATGTTTAGCGTTAATTAAATATAATTGTACTTGCTCAAAGAGGTACTGTCATACCTATGGGATCGTGGAATTACGTGATCACTAGATTCGTTAAAAGCGAATGTTTTATTCGGCTAATTTGAGAAAAGTGCTTTCGAAAATGTTCAAGAAAATTAACTAATTTATTATTGCCCTTTCCCTCCACTGAATAGATCAGAATACAGAATTTAGGGCAAGGGATAAGCGCTGGGACCGATGAGGCCATTCGGCGCTGAAACGGAAATTGACAGTAAAAGGTTTGAAAGGTGTAACAGGAGGTAAACCTCGCAGTTGCACTATGAATTCCCTGCTAGGAGAGGGTGGAAAGTAAGATGAACGGAGGTACAGTAAAAAGAATGAAAGGAGTTGCGGCTAGGGGCCAAAGGGACGCTGCACAGAACCTTAAGTAATGCCTACAGTGCACCGCATCAGGTGCACTGACTGTATTACACTCTTACGGGGTAGCTTTAATCAAATTTAATCGTGAGTGCTTAAAGAGGTACTGTCATACGTATGGGATCGTCCAATTACTTTTCCACATGTTTTATTAAAAGAAAATGTTACATTCGGCTGATCTGTGAATAGAGCTTTTTGAAATATTCAAGAAAAGTAGCTACTTTATTATCTGCTCTTTTTATTCACATTGTGTGTTCACTGATAATTTCTTAGACCCGAAGTGGCTCATTTCTTCTGAGAATATGCGAAGATATAACAAGAGTTATGTTCTAACAAGGAGAGACAGAAATAGTAAGCCTTTAAAACCGAGCAGAAACAGACGAAGAAAACAAACAAACGATCCAAAACCTTCCCGATAAGACGGGCGAACCAACGCAGCAACAAACCTCCACCTCCACCTCCACCGCCACCACTTGATCAAACCCATGAGATGCGGCGCAGGAACAAATCCTACAAGGTTTGTTTACAAAACAAACGAGGGGTTTTGTTCCGGGAAAGACATGGCAACGAGATTTTTAAGAAATTACATTAAATATTCAGGAGGCCTTATTCAAGATGGGGCCACTAAGAGGGAGCACTGCGAGCGTCGGGGAAGAGGCGTCAGGAAGACGAAGAACCTCTTTTTCTTTTGCATCCTAAACTGTGAATGTTTTTAGTAAATAACGATAAACCCAGTGACTATAAAATAAGTAACAATTAACCCATCAGTGACATCTTAAGATGTATATAATGCCTGCTATTTGTCTGGTTGATAAACTTTGAGACTTCAAGCTTGTCGTTGAAGTTTTTCTTTAAGAGGTTTTACTATTTTTCTAAATATAAAATATTTCTTTATTCCGGGGGTGCAAATTCTAGGTAATATACATATTTAATAACTTGCACAATCTGACAAATAACTCTAATGCACTAAAGCGCACTTCACGTTATGATAGAAATAATAAGCGAATACAATAACTATGTCAGCAAAATGCATCACGGCAAGTGTAGCTCCAAATATTAGATATCACCGTACAATTAAGAGAACAAAATATTTTGGGTAGACCGGGGGAATTGTTAATAAATAAATCTTACTTTACGCGAGTGAATTCATTTCTTTATTATTGAAAATAATATGTTCATTGTTATCAAACACCTTCTTAGTCTGTCACTGCTAAAATTTTAGAAATATAACTAATTATGAATGATGCTTAACTGAAAATACTAACTTACCGAAAACAGGGAGCAAATGATTATAAGTTGCACTGAATGAAAAAAATAAAGTATATAGGTTATTTTCTTTCATTCATCCGACACACAGACTAGACTTCATTTCAAGCATTTTCCTTTCATGAGAACATTCCATAAAAAGTTAAGCATGCGACGATAAAGAAAGTCTTTTATGAATCAGACTAACTTTGTACCGTAATTTTCATAGGATACTTCCAAATCAGGTTGTCACAAATTTAAAATAAAACCCCCAAAAATTCATTTTCCTTTCTGCAAACAATCTGGAAAGGGGTAACACAAAGGATGGAATTTCGTTTAATATATAAAGGTTAAAATAATATAGGAAAGAATCTTTGACGTCACAAGAAAAGAATGAGATCTTATAAGCAAAATGAAAATCATGTACGAAAACCATGAACAATCGAAAGAAAATAACGTGCTTAACGGTTCAAAACCAACACCGTATGACGTCAAACTTCAGGATATAAAAGCATAACGTTACCAAGTTTAAAAATAACGCAAAGAGAAAATGAAGCAAGGATGTATTAAAGGGAATAAAAATATGTGCAAATCTGGATAAACCATAAATATTGTGGGAAAGGCAACGAAGATTTTAAACTCGAAAACAGCAAACTGGAAACACATAATTAAACAAAAGAAAAATTCTAAAAACTTTGTGATAAAATAAAATACAATGACGTAACAGGACTTGGTAAACCGCATATAATGACTTCATAAAATAGAGAACACAACGAAACAGCAAAATAAAATATGTCTAGGATGTAAAATCTACCAAAATATTTCGTCAATCTTAAACGGGCAGGATTTTACGGTAATTAAATGGAAATTCGGCTCTTCAACTCTCTATGATTATTATTCTTTACTGTCAGTAAGTTTCCCGCCAAAAGTTTCCCGCCAAAGATACTCCACTGCTGACTGACGGATTAATGTATTTTCTTTTACTATGCTTCGAGGCGGAGAGGAAAGACAGATGACCCTAAATAGTCCAGGGGCTGATCTCCTGAAGAAGTAAACGACCGACCGTAAGTAAACAAAACCATTATTCGACTGCTTCAACAACTTTTCGTCTTTTAAGTCCTGATACGGACAGGAGTACGACACGCTTGCAAAGGGAAAAGTAAATATCAATCCTTCCTACAGCCGTGCTTTCATTCCCTTCCAAGAAGAAACGAAACCTAATAAAACTCTTCGCCTGCAAGGGGACGAGGTGAAAAAATATGGATAAAAATAACCCTCGGTACATTTCCACTCCTCCTTTCCCCCCAAAAAAGAAACAAATATTCGCGAGGGTATTTCTTTGCCAAAAAGCAACAGCAATAACTCGACTTCTTCCTCTTACAATTGGCTAAGTAACTTTATATCCAACTCCCGTCTTTCGTCATGTCTTGTGGTTTGTAGCAATCTTTCCCCGCTGAAAGAAAAAGGGAACGAAACTAATTCATCTATTTATATTTTCTTTTACTTTCTTCTGAAATACCTGTGTTTTTCCACGATTTTTAATATCAACTTCTATGCACACACCAGAACGAATCATAAAACCACAAGACACATTTTCGTCACAAAAAATTTTAACTTAAGGTAACCATCTAATTTGAACACCAGTCAGAACTCGATACCTGAATCCCATCTTAGTAACATGCAACCTTCCTTCCAGTTAAGAAAAATACGAACGCACGATATATACATATATTAATATATATATAGATATATATATATATATATATATATATATAATATATAAAGATATATATAGGTATGTTATATATATGTCTGTATATATAACACACATAAATATATAGTCATAATATATAATATAGATAATATATATAATAATATATATTATATACTATATATATATATACACACGTATATATATATATATAATATATATATATCTATATATATATATATATATATATATTATATATATATATATAATAAAGAATAAAACAAAGTAGAAGGCGATGAGAGGTGATCAGAGTCAGAAAGAAGAAAAGGAGGAGGCGACATACAGGAGATCGTGAGGAAAGATCTATGCGACCGTAGGGGCAATGACGAAGAAAAGAGGCGAGTGGGTAGAGCCAGGATCTTATCACATGCTACATAAACGTTGATGGGCTGGGGAGGGGAGGGGAGGGGAGGGAAGGGAAGGGTAGGGTAGGGGACTGAGGGCAGTAAAGGTGAACAAGATGGAAGGAGAGGCAAATCTCCTCTGCAAATAAAAAAAAAAAAAACTTAAATAAAAATAAATAAATGAACTCCACCCTTCAAACGTTCTGGAAAAACGAAAATTTATTTCTAAACCGTAAACGATCTATACGATTATTAACACGAAGTTGTGAAACTTTTTATGATCTTAGGATTTCTAAAATAACATACTTATAAATAAAAGGAAATTAAGGTCTGATACGAACAAAAGTCTACTTACGAACAAAAAAGTAAGAGAAGTCCACTAGAATACTGTCGGTTCCTTCATTCTACATACCAACAGTCCAATAACACGAGGGTAAGGTGCGTTCATAAACATGCAAAACCACAGACTCGTTTAAGGAACTAAGGAAACGTCTCTTTGCATATGTATTCGGTCATGGAGCGGAACCCACTGACAAGAGAACAAAAAAAAGTTTCGAACTCTGTGTGCAACAATTTTCTGAATTTTTGTAAATATAAACAAGACGATGTAAAAAAAAAAATGTTTAAAACTGGTGTATTTTACGCTCTTCACATCGTTCTTATATAAAAATAAAAAAATTAACAAACATGTTATTACGAGGAGAAAATATAGTTTTGACCTCGACTAACCTGCAGCTTTGTCATAATTATCGAGTAAACCTTCTAACCTGGAGGAAAATTTATGCATTTTTCCATTCTTACCAACACATCTCCCTTCACGCTTCATCGAAAAATTCTCTCCAGCCTGACTTTAACACCTTAACTAAATGTGATCATGTCGCTTGTGGAAATTAGTGGCTCCAGATGGGTGAAATTGTCGGTACAACCCAAACCAACGACTTTGACATTTAAGATCTTGGCGTACACGGTTAGGCAAGATCTTTGGAGGCTGCTCTAGCTGCCAAAGGCTGTCTAATCCTCCTTTCAGTGGAACCATCTCCTTCAGTGGCAAGAAAAATCAGAACAGCTCAAGACTGCCATTTTAAGTTTCTGCAATGGCAGATTGGCAATCCTTCTTTGCCCGGCTAATACGTCTACTAATGAGCATACTGTTCGCAGAAAGAATTAAGTGTTCTACAAGGTAGTGGAGCAGGTGACCTGTCTGTAACGGCTGATACAAGGTAAATTATTCTGTGCTTTACCCGATGCTTTGCAACCAAATACAGTTTTGCCTGTTGTACAAAAAAACAAAAAACAAAAAAACATAGCCAATGTGAAGCTCAATAATCCTTCACAATGAGAAAATATAAATAATTTCGTTTTAAAATTTTTTCGCAGAGTATCAAAAATTAAAACATTTCAATGCGACATTTATGAGAAATCTGTGGTCTTTAAAAAGATCTTCCAGGGTTTACAATGGAGATGAAACGCACGGCAGTAATTGTGCCTCGTGTTGATTAATACTTTCAACTCACGGTTAACTTAATAAAAAGGCTGGAAGCATCAGATCCCTATTTTCCCCCTCGACTATCAACCTTTTTCTGAAGAGTAGGTGACTGCAGCGTTCTTTCTGTTCCTAAGCACTCGATTTGCACCAGAGATGAGGATGATAAAAACAAGCCCTTATATTCTTAGGGGTTAAGGCATTTTAGAGCAATTCCAAAGCCCTAACGCTAACTTAGGACACTGACCACGCTGCCTGCCCTAACAGTGCTATACTTATAACAGTACACCATATATATATTATACACACACACACACACACACACACACACACACACACATATATATATATATATATATATATATATATATATATATATATATACATATATGTATATAGTATATATATATATATATGATATATATAGTATATACATATATATATATATATATACTATACATATATATATATATATATATATATATATATATATATATATATATATATATATATATATATATTTATAGTATACACACACACACACACACACACACACATATATATATATATATATATATATATATATATATATATATATATGTTAAGGATTTTTAAGGTCAAATGACACTCGTTTAAACAAAATGAAACAAACAACTACTGGCAACTTAACCTACCCTCGTTCCATTCCAAATCACTCTGGGGAGTTGGCTGAAAGTCCAAGCTTGGCAAATAAACTCCCGTAGTTACAAAAAATATACTATTTATTTCCCAAAATGAGCTAACATTAAAATGGAATAAAATTAATTAACTCTGACCCAAACGTTAAACTATCATGTTCCTCTTAAAATCATATTTAAGTAAGTACCCCCTCTTATCTCATTCTGTCCGACTAATCATAATTTTTCAATAAGTCAATACAAGTCTAGAGAATCCATTTTTCTATATCGTGACTTCGAATCCATCTGAAATAAAGAGACCACAATTATGACACTGCTTTAACCATAAAAGTTAGACAAAAAGAACGTGTACCGCACCCCACTTCTCTTTCTCCAGACACAATAATTGTCACTTCAAAGGTTAACTTTTCCAAAGTTCTCTCTTACATTACCTTATCCAATGGACCTGCAACACCTCTTCCAGGCGTGTTCCACACTCAGTCAAAACCAATCAGTGAGTCCTCCCTTAGCACCTATCCCCCCAGAATAAATGTCCTTTACTGTTCGTTATGGACACACACAGACACACCCTGTTTTGCACACAACAAACACGTATTTCTCCATGCCCGAAGCTCGTGATCTTCGAGGCGTCATTGACCACAAAGTGGATTGGTAATCATCTATCCTGTCTGTTTTTCATTTCAGCATCTTCGAGGAATCCAGCGCTTGTGAGGTTGACAACTCACTACCGTGCTTTTAAGATATATATATATATCTATATATATATATATATATATATATATATATTATATTATGATATATATATATATATATATATGCAACGCACAACAATGCGCCCAGGAGGTTAACTTTTCCTAACAGCTTCTGTTATTCCTAATTCCTGGCACTTCTAAAAGATCAGATGATTCACTCCCACTCAAAAGGCATGTCACCTTAGTAACTTATTGAAAACCAGTCCACTTGGGGACAAAATTAAGAACGACTAATGCAAAATTAGGTTGGTTTGCACCCTAGAAAGATGATCTGGAGAGACCAGAATGCTTTATGATCATGCATACACACACGTATACAAACAAACAATACACTCTGGTTTAAGGCCAAAACTCTTTCATACAACATATTACACTAACTTGAAACTACACGAAACAATGAAATTACACAGTCAAAATCAAAAACGAAATCAAAGTCTAATTCGAGCATATATTCTTCGGAAGTGTACAATCCAATCTGCAACAATGGTGCACATTCAAGTTACGAAGAATAATTTAACGCCGTCACGGAAATGAGAGGAAAAAATAACCTGACGGAACAAAGTGGAAACAAAAACCAGACAAATAAATCAGAGCGAATGAGAAGAGGGAAAAACGCAGCGCGCGCCATCTCGAAATAAAAGTAAAATGAAGCGCGTCACTCTCAAACACATTTAATTACTCTTGTGCAATTAGTTACCGCGGAAACAAAGGAAGAAATTGACTGAATTAACTGTTAAATGGATAATGAACAATATACGGCGCAGCTGGGACGATGTGGGCGTTTTCATTATGATTTAATATATATCGATTTTCATTTATAACGAATGTGACCATATTGCAAATAAAGATTCGAAAAAGTAATAAGAATTAAGTAATTATTTATTAATACTCGAATACTTACACGGGACGTTCTCTCTGATTCCCTGACATTTAGCGTATGTTAGTGTGATATGGGGTTATTTTTTATTCAGATATTAAGTGGATGATTTGGTAGTGAGCATTTTCATCTTTTTTTTCTAGAGAATTACATCTTACTAAGGAGAACAAATCATTAATTTTATTTCTCTTTGGCACACTCCTGTATGCACAACACTCCTTGCTGTCTCCGTGACTTATCTATACATACACAGACATACATGCATACATATAAATATATAATATTATATATATATATATTATAATATATATTATATAATATATTATATTATATATATTATATATATATACCGTGTGTGCGTACACGAGTACATTCGCATTTGTGAAATCATGTATGAATAAGAGGACGCTCTAATTCCTTATTTCTGTATTTTTCTTTCTTTTCAATACTGAACGCACTAAAATTCAAAACACACGCGAAATATCTTTCAGTCATCATAAAAAATTCACTGAGCCCATGTTTCGGTGATCTGACCAGTATTCCAAGCGCTAATGCCGAGAACTGCAAAATAGATACTGAAACTACACATTTTTCGGATGGGGTTGGGAGAGGGAGAGAGAGAGAGAGAGAGAGAGAGAGAGAGAGAGAGAGAGAGAGAGAGAGAGAGAATAGGATGGTAAATTATTTGGAAATAATTCTTTTTCGAAATTTACAAGTGGAAAAAGCATAAAGTACAAATAAGAAAAAAAAAATAACATGAGAAAATTAGTTCTGCAAGACTCGTAAGCTCAAAGGATCGTAATCGCCCATTTTCAAGAAAAATACCCGATGGAAATAACAGCAGCGGCGCTATTAAAACATTACTTCTCATATACCCGTAATTCGAAGGCAGGAGCAGCAAGCAACTATGAAATGTAATTTCTGCGAAGCACAATGGCTATTTGTAATTTCAAAATTAAACAGGGCACAGAAAGAAAAAATATAAAACTCAAGAGGAAATTCTGGTCTCGAAATGTGAAAGGATCTCGAGAACAATTTCATGAAACATTCACGCAGTACATGCTAATAATTAACCATATTTTTCATTAGGACCACCAAAGTCAGTTGATACTTATTTATTAGAAGAGACAAAATACATGCTTGCTAATACCCCTCCCTTAATACCATGGCAACTGATATAATTATAAAAATACTTCACGCTCAAAATCAATTGCTAACATGATTACAACAACATACTTCGTAGAAAATTATCGTAAACATAAGACTAATACCTTGAGAGAGAAGTACTTTTAAATCTCTCCCTTAATATCATGGTAATAATACAATAATAAAAATAATTCATAATCTAAATCTATTCCCAACATGCTTACACCAACATACTCCGTAGAAAATCATCGAAAACGTGAGGCTAATATCTTGAGAGAGAAGTAATTTTAAATTAGCTATATCAGCTTCTTGGCCTGAGTCCAGAGGTCCAAACCAGACCTCTTATTCCTACTAATACTGTAACACACAGTGAGACTTCCTTCCGTCAGGGGCCGTGCGTACATTAAGCTTGCTTAATCTACGTCAGCCAACAATCACTACTGTAGATCAAGATGGTTGATCGCTGGCAGTGGTTCAATTTATCGCCTTTCAAAGATAATTGGCTCATTTGATTGACATATATGTGCGGCCATTTATGGCTGCTGATTCCTCTCCAGTCATACATCCATTTTTGCCTTATGTCTAGCGAAAACAATTTCACCCCAAGTTCTTAAACCTTGGGCTACGGTTAAACCTCCTCTTTATGATCCTCAACATTAATGGGTTTGAATTTTGAGATACACCCGAACACACTTTCCAATCTTCTGTTTATTCATTTATTTCCTCGCATACATATTTTTTTTATATATGCTATATCAGTGATCTGTTTTTTTTATTATTATTAGAGAAAGTATTGACATTATGAACGATAATAATACAATATTAATAATAAGAGACAAGTAAACCCCTTCCCAGAATCAAGATGAAAGGGAGGAAAACCAAACAAGGGCGCAGCAAGAAACGTATTTTCTCCAAACGTTTTTATTGCGAAAAATCCCGAATGCAAGAACCGTGACGAAATATTACGTTATTCAAAAGCAATAATACTGGAGTACGCATAAAACGACCGGCAAATTTCCTCACATTACCTGAATGAATGACAACAAAGGATGATGAGGGGGGAAGGGAAGAGAAGTGAGAGGGGAGGTGCAGGAGGAGGAAGAAGAAGAAGCAGATTTTCTTTGTTCTCGCCTCACAATGATAAGTGGGAAATTCCTCAAAAGATTCCGCTCTTACCGGTGTACTTCCACGAAACATCCAGACATATTGTAATATATATATATATATATATATATATATATATATATATATACTATATATATATATATATATATATATATATGTACAAGCCCTCTCGAATCATTCCGAAAGCGTGGCAACGCCTAATAACAATTTGAGCATCTGAAGTGATATAACAAAACTGTTTCATAAAACTGAGTTTGTAATAAAATTTTGCCTATAGGTTTAGTCGCATATAACTAAACATTGCCTTGATATGGATGGAAAGATCCAGTGGTCTAGACGTAGTTCTGTTGCGGTTCAACGATATCCCCCATAATTTACACCAAACCCTGATTTTAGCTAAATTATGTTTAGGATTCAACAACAAGAAGTCCTCAATCAGGAGATAGTTTCGATATAAATATAAACAATAATAATTTGCAAAAGCAACAAGCTTGCTTTCTAGGCCAAGCCACATAGAATGCGACCAAGAACATTACCCAGAAGAACACCAGACATATCATTCTTATATGAATAAAAATACAGATGTGAAGTCCAAAACAACCATGCGACTTTAGGATCAGATTTGAAGAACTACTGCACAACACTAGAAATGTTAAAATCACATCACAAGAACACGGCCTGCGAAAACGAAACTGTAAATTATGGAACAGATGATTACTTTCACGACAAGCATTCTGACGCGAAGCAAAAGCGGAAAAAAATTTGTTGCAGCTAAGGGCCAAAGCAACGATGCAATCGTCCTGTAGTAATGCCTACAGTGCACCATGTTAGGTACACCGATGTTACGAAAACCCTACAGATTTATGTGGGCAGTGGGTGTGAGCTATGGATGGTTTCCATGGACTGACTCGTTCTTGAGTAGACTCGCCCTTGAGTCAACAGTAAAATCTGAACGAGGTACCATTTATCTACCTTGGTAGTAATTCTTTGCTTTAAGAGGAGCAGACAAACGGTTTCTCTTACGTGCAAATGTCCACTAAGCACATGTGGGAGGGTACAATTTTACAACTTGCTAAGCAAAAGACAGAAGGTAGCCCCAAGTCAAGTAGGTCTGGAGGAGAGACTCCTCGTTTTCACTGGTCAGTTCTTTAGTCCAACTGGGAAAGAAGGAAAGAAGACCGCAAAACTAAAGCAAAATTCACAGCGAAATGCTAAATGTTCAGTATTCTTTCCCAATTACCCGTTCCTTACTTTTGTGAGACGAGTAGGGAATTCGGGAAACGTGCATCCACACGTCATCACTCAGATATCTGCGGAATTTGACAGATTTTACGGCCCAGGTCATAAACAAGAAGGGATCCCTCGCCTCCAGCGTCCTTTTCAAAAATTCAAAATGTTGCCAGAATATCCGAATATATATCAACCATTTATGTCTCTGGGTCCGCCCACCTTCCTCCCCCCCCCCCCCCCCCCCCCCCCCCCCCCCCCCACCCCCCCCCTTCCCCAAATAGAGTTGATTCTTATTCCCGATAAAGGCCTCTTATTACTTCACCTCCTCCCAACACCACCCTACCCCTACCAGACCACACAAACGTCATACTCCAAGCGTTTCTCTATAGGAGCGTTATCTTCCCCCCTCCCTCCAGTAACCCCATCCTCCCCCCTCCCTTACGCAATAACCATTTGCCATAGCAGCCATGGCCGGCCATTTTCTAATAATCACTTCTGTCGTTTTTCTCTATTTTCTCTAAGCCCTTCCACACTCCCTTCGTTCATTATTTTCTGAGCGAATTTCCCCCCCTGTTACTGCTGCATTACACCCATTGCCAATTTCGGCCCTCTCTCGAAATGACATCTTAATAAAGTAATTTTCACTCGCTTCCCCCCCCCGCCACTAAACCGGCAGATTTTCCCTCAATCAGTCCTCCTCCTCCTCCTCTCCTCCTCCTCCTTCCATTGCGGTGTTCCTTCTCCTCTTCCTCCTCCTCCTCCCTTCGATCTGGATTTCCTACTTTATTCCCGGGTTCTCCTCCAGCGCTTCGTCTTTATTCGGTTCCTACTTTTCTTGGAACGACGTGTGAATAAGTAATGTTATTTGCTTTCACGTTTTTCCGGATTGGAGCACTGCAAAAGTGAGTCTCTCTCTCTCTCTCTCTCTCTCTCTCTCTCTCTCTCTCTCTCTCTCCGACTTTTTAACCCAACGTTCACTCTATCTGTCAATGTTTGTAAAAACATGAAGTCATGGCAAGAAATAGTAAACAAAAAAACGTTGACTCTCGATATCAGGTGTCAGTTTTTCTGAATAGTAAATCCAGAAATACGTTCTATCACCCAAACATACACAGAGAGAGAGAGAGAGAGAGAGAGAGAGAGAGAGATGCGGCTGCAACTATCAGCCCCCCTCGGTGCAATGTTTCTCGAAATAAACGACTATGATACCACCCCCGATGCCATTCATTTAACGCGAGATAATAGTCATTATTTTAGCCACTATCTAAAGTGCAGTTATATTGTTCTTCTCCCATTCCCGCGTCCGGGAAGGGAAAAATACCCGCGCCGGCAAAATTCCTTTTTGATCAGTGGTCAATGAATCGCGCTGTTCATTCCCTGCATTTTTTTTCTCTATCTCTCTTTTTATTCGTTATTTCTTTCATTTTTCTCTACTCTTTTGCTCACGTACAGACACCATCCCCAAACTCACATCCAGACAATCCACCACAGACTGCATTATTCATTCCGTTTCACCAGGGGTCCTTTATTGGTCTATACTCATGATGGCATGTATAGTCTCTCTCTCTCTCTCTCTCTCTCTCTCTCTCTCTCTTTCCTGATTTTTGTTTTTTTATTAACTGGTTACGACTCCCCCAGCACGTTAACTAATTTATATATATATATATATATATATATATATATATATATATAAAATATATATATAGTAGATATATATATATATATATCATTCGAGCTACAAATGTCCTTTAATATCTAATTCGTTCTACCTCGGAATTGATATATTTTCATATATGTACCGACGGGGAATTTTTGGTTTGATAATAATTTCGTCTCCCCACGGGATTGAACCACCGTCCAGTGGACGGGAAACGAAATCAGACACTGACAGTGACGTTATCGACTCGGCCAACAGAGAGGCTATATGTTTATATCGATTCTGACCATTACAAATCACCGTCGATCTCGGTGTTTTCGTAATTAGAATCGATGTAAAACCCCTCGACTCTAATTACGAAAACACCGAGATCGACAGTGATTTATAATGGTCAGAATCGATATAAACTTATAGCCACTCTGTGGGCCGACTCGATAACGTCACTGTCCATTTCTGATTTCGTTTCCCGTCCACTGGACGGTGGTTCGATCCCATGGTGGGACGAAATTATTATCAACTAAAAATTCCCTTTCGGTACATATATAAAAATATATCAATTCCGAGGTAGAGCGAATTAGATATTAAAGGACATATGTAACTCGAATGATTTATATGTATCACGGTGATGTGATAAATAAGTATGTAAATAATATATGTATATATATATATATATATATATATAATATATAAATATGTATATTATAAAGATGTATAATATATAATATAATATATCGAGCTACAATGTCCTTTAATATCTAATTCGCTCTACCTCGGAATTAATATATTTTTTTTCATATATGCTTAACCGAAGGGGAATTTTTTCTCGATAATAGACTTGCCTGGGACCAGGGCGCGAACCTATGATCCTTACAAATCCAGGAACGTCAGTGAAGCTTTATCCTACTACACCACCGTGAGAGGACATTGTAGCTCAATATATGTATATGAATCACGGAAATGTGATATGACTTATAATAGTATATATATATATATATATATATATATATCATATATATATATATATATATATATATATATATATATATATATATAGTATATATATACATATATATATATATGTATATATATATATACTTATATATATATATATTATATATATATATATATATATATATATATATATATCTATATATAATATATATATATATATATCTATATATATATATATATATATATATATATATATATATGTATATATATAGTATATATATATACTTATATATATATATATATATATATATATATATATATATATATATATATATATATATATATAAGTACATATGTTCACTACGAAATCAGTTCATTTTGCCTATTCGTTAATCCCCCCCTTCTCTCTCTCTCTCTCTCTCTCTCTCTCTCTCTCTCTCTCTCTCTCTCTCTCTCTCTCTCTAATCGGGGTTGCTCTCTCTCTCTTAAATGGGTTGTTGGGTTCTTTGTCCTACAGTCAGCCAGGCATCACAGAGCTGACGTCTCTACACGCACGTCGCGGTCGCCTTCCATAAGGATAGAATCGAGCTGCTTCCAAGGTCTTGTCACTAAACTTGGCAGCGAATAATTGTACAGTTAGCTCAAAAGCCATTTCTCCTCAAATATGTCACTTTCTTTCTCTCTCTCTCTCTCTCTCACTTTCTTCTTTTTGGAGAATTGTTGTCGTTGATTTGTCGCTCTCCTGTCTTCAGGGAAAATGATACGATAAATTTGAGTTTTGTTTTAAACACACAAAATGTAACTACAAGTACCAACGAAAACACGAAACCATATGTATATGTATGGCTATACAAGTATATACTATTATATGATATATATCATATTATATATATAACATATATTATATATGTATATATATATAATATATATATATATATATATAATATATATATGTGTGTGTGTGTTTTTGTGTGTGTGTGTGTTTGTGCGCGCGTGTGTGTGTGTGTAATATGAAATATACGATAATATATATATAATATATATATATATATATATATATATATATAGTATATATATATATATATATTATGATATATGTATGTACATTTTATATCTTATAGATCTATACTAGATTCATATGCTTGTATATGCATGTAGTACAATCAGTGGAGGTTCCTAGACAGAAGTCAGCTCAAACGAACCCCGTGTATTACCGGAAATCTAATTTGTCTCCATCGGATGAGAGACAATCGGAAACCAACAATATTTCCCATTAAATATTATGAATGCGTACAAACGAAAAAGAAATAATAAAAACGTTAAATGAGAGGATAGAATGGGTCATTAACGTTTCCACACTTCAATGAATAAAGCGTAATTTCTTTTCAGGGAGGGATCTGACGCTCGCAAGTGAAACATCATCGTTCCGGTCTTTTTTTTTTCTCTCTCTCTTTTTCAGAGCAACGCGAAAAAACGAGGAGAAATAATGGGAGAAAAGAAAAGGCTCATAAAATCGCAACGCCTGGAAATAAATGACATTGTTAAATAGACCGTAAATTAAAGTGCAAAAATGGGGGCAACAGCTCCGTTTGTGACTTTTACTGAAATGCAATACAGTAATAAAACAAGAACTTGCTTTTGACTGAAAATTACGAATTGTTCCTTAGTATTCACCATCAGCATTAGTATTACTATGGTTGTTATAATAATAATAGGAGTAAATAATACTGAGTTTTAAGCAAAGAAAACGAATACGTTTTTTGTTATTCCAAGTAAGCAAAAATGCCCTTTACATAACTACATAAACTAAAAAAAATATACTTTCATGACACAAAATAATTTTAGTACCAATCGTATTTCAATATATGGTAATAAAAAATCCTCCGTATCATATATAAAATGGGAGTCACGTTTCCTCAACGTATCAGTCAAGTATCAATAA
>NC_087216.1:4743365-4760562 GCF_015104395.2 Macrobrachium nipponense
CTGAGGTCAGAATGTCTAAAGGAGCATAAAAGAGTCAACGTCTAAATTTCAGAGAAACGAGAACTGTACACAGAATCTATAAAGTTTTGTATTTGATAAACAAATATAGAAGAGTTTATTAGCTACATATTATGTATCATGACAATCGTTATGTATGAATACCTGTAGAAAAAGATACATTAAATAGACCATCAAATTGAACAAAACCAAACAAATTGTTCGTGAAGCAAAAAGAAAAGAGAGAGAGAGAGAGAGAGAGAGAGAGAGAGAGAGAGAGAGAGAGAGAGAGAGAGAGAGGTTACTGTCACTCTTCTTGTTAAAATGAGACCTTTTCTCAAGACATCACGTTTCCTCAGAAAGACTAACTTTTACTAAATCCAACTTCAGCTTAACCTACCCCAGACCACGTAGGAAATAGAATGCGGAAAAATTAAAACAAAAAGTCCCACTACCACATAGGTTTAGTTGTCTTCAACTTAGTTATCAAGATCTATTTAATGCATTTCAATATGAATAGGACACATCGAGGAAGTTTACTAATCGAAAAGTGTATATCTTAGTTTAACCACACCACTGAACTGATTAATAGCTCTCCTAGGGCTGGCCCGAATGATTAGATTTTTTTTACGTGGCTAGGAACCAATTGGTTCCTTAGTAACAGGACCTACAGGTTATTGTGGGATCCGAACTACATCATATTGAGAAATGAATTTCTAATCACCAGAAATAAATTCCTCTGGTACCGCACTGGCAGCAACGGTGAGAAAACTCGGGCTACCAGATTGATAGGCGAGAACACAACCCACTCGTCTAGTGAGGAACTTTACTGAACTGTCAATGAAGATTGGGTACCAGGATTGCAGTGATAACTCACAGACTAAAGAGAGAGAGAGAGAGAGAGAGAGAGAGATTATGTAGTGGGAATACTCGTTTTCGTTAGGTTTATTTGTTTGTTTGTATGGGGTTTTTACGTTGCATGGAACCAGTGGTTATTCAGCAACGGGACCAACGGCTTTACGTGGCTTCCGAACCACGTCGAGAGTGAACCACTGTCACCATAAATACACATCTCTAACTCCTCAATGGAATGCCTGAGAATCGAACTCGCGGCCACCGAGGTGGCAGGCCAAGGCCATACCGATCACGCCACTGAGGCGCTTCGTCTTCGTTAGGATCTGATACCTACTGATTTTGGATACAAAACTGCCAATAGGTCAATGGAAAATCAAGACCTGGAACCAATAATCTCACTGATTTGATAAACCCAAGTGACTCTATGACCCCAATCTAGTGGCAGTGGAGCAACATATCTATAGTTTTGATGCCGAGACAGAAGAAATAAGGTTTTACTTTATAATGGTAGTCTCTATATAGCCTCAGTACCAAAGACCGGAAAGATACCCAAAAAGCAAACCTCGTCATTCCACGTAGCCACTCTGGCTTGTTACATTATCTAATATGATCCTTCATACCAGAGAGCTTTTCGAAATAATTCACTGGATATATCGCTAATATCGAAAACATTTGCTCGTATAGTTTTGAGCCATTTTCAAACAACTGACATAATGATCTAGATTTTATTTAGGTATCGTGTATCTGTAGTGGCTGGCTACACATTTGCTGCTTTAACCATTTCTATTTGTTTCCTTAAAAGTTTTGTCAACTCAAGAACCGCTTTCTTCCTTATTATAAGTGACATTTTTTCCCTGTCCTACTCTTCTCCTGTCGATGATTTCGACGATGAAACAGTCCGCTATATATCTTTACCTTTGATATTCTAGCCAATCTTTCCGTCCGCACTCATTCTCTAATTGATTTTTCTCCCTGTGCCAACCAAGACATTCAGAGCTAAGTTCAGGGCCTTTTCTTATTTCTGTCTTCCCTTCCTATAATGAAAGCATTTACCGTTAACATTTCTTATGATCAATTTCAGCCTTGGAGATATTTCATTGTTCAGTGTTTTTCTTGAAGTGGCTAAAGTTACTCTGCAGATCCTAGATATCAAAGCTCCAAATTCTGTCTTATATCTTTTCTAAGGCAGCCTTGTAAGACTACTGCCCAGTTATTCTTACGAACAGTATTAATGATAATGTCATTATTTGTACAATATAAATTATTTTATGCATATATATATATTTATGTACATATATATACATATATATGTGTATATATATATATTATATATATATTATATATATATATATATATATATATATAATATATAAAATATACATATATAACATCACATAATTGTAATATATATATTATATATATATATATATATACATATATATATATGAAATTTATATAGTCATATATACATAAGCATATATAAATACATTTGTCTTAATATACTGCTATAAGTACAATCATGTATGTTACTGATGCAACATCATAAATTCAGTTTTGTATAAATGAATGTAAAATATCCATAGTAAAACCAACCTCCTGTGCTGGGAAAAAATGAGCAAAAAGAATGCGAAATGAATTGAAGTGAGTTTCAGTTGTATGACTTTTTGACAGTTCTGAATATCAAATGTATTTGTGGTGATATTCAGTCAGTACAGATCCGGGGCTTCCTGGGTGTGGATTGCATTCACGCCCTAGGGCTATTCTATTTTGATTTATTATTGCTATTCGTTTTTAAAATCTATGTTCTACAAGAGGAAATATTGCGCTGACTAAAGCTTGATCATTGTATCAATCAGGATATACGTAAAATAGCGTGCATAAAAAATAAAAAAACAGTAATTGCACAAACATCACATTCACAAGCATTCAAATACATACAGTATTTATTCACATATATATTCTAGCATCATTCGAAGAAATTAAAACAAAAGCGTCTACAGAAAAAATTATTGTGTAAATATAGCTTAAAATTGCTTAATACCTAATTGTACACAAGAACGAATTTGTTTTGTCATTATCGTATTGCAAGTAAGATCTTTTTATAGGAATTAGTGCAAGCGCACTGACAAAAAAAGAAGATAGTTCCACGAATAAGTATCAGCCAATGAAGGGTATTACAAGAAATTCATGGAGACATAGCCCACTCTTCAGAAACTAGCAGCCGTATTTAAGCAAGGTGGGGACAGAACAAATGAGCCCTGTCGTGACATCACACCAGCTGGCCACTAGATAGTCGAGACTAAGGACATAAATACTCCCTTATTGCGGATTGTGTGGATGAGTAAAATGTCTTCAAGATGGTCAAACGTTTTTGTGGGAAAGGTGGTGGTTTCTCTGTTTTGGGAAAATGATAAGGTAGCCATGACAGACTGCTTGAAGTCTTCCAAAATTAACTGGGATTATTATTAATCCAAACTGTAGCGGCAGAAAAAATAATGGGTAACCAGAAAAGAAAGTCAGGAGGAAGCTCTAGCACAATAGCCCACTCCACAGTGGGCAACTTTGGCTGTGAATTGTTTCTTCCAACACACACACATATACATACATACATATATATACATATATATATATATATATATATATATATATATATATATATATATATGTGTGTGTTGTGGGTTGTGCCGTGCGCGTGTCTGTGAAAGCCCCCGTGTATGGGCTAGGGAAAATGGGAGAGGAAGACTTGGGAAGGACTGGATAGATAGGGTGAAAGAGGTATGCACTGAGGAGGAAGAGCCTTAATATCCTGAAAGCGAGAGAGTATCTCCAAGTCTCAGATACGACTGACTTGGCGCGTGAAGGAGAAGTTTGAAGTGCTGCTGGTGAGCCTTCTTTGTAGGTGTATGAAGCATCTTTCTGCACCGTTTTATTTACCATTTAGAAGTTAATATGTATGGGGCAATTGCTGTTGTGTGGTCTAGTCTTCGGAGCCAACCGCGTTGGATGTAACGGTACAATGATATAGAAACATATTATGCGTGTGTGTAGGTTTACACTGCTCACACGTTGATTAAATACAAACAAGGTTAACTGCTTTATTATTATGGGGATACGTCAAAAGGTAAACAAAGCAGTAGAAATGCCACTACACAAAGGGGGTCTGCTGTAATATGCGTTTTTGGTTGTCATTCGGATGAACTTTTCCATTCACAACACGGCGCTGAAAATACTACGCGATAACTGTCCGGTGAGGTCATTAAATATTCCGAAAGCAATTTTTGTGTGCCAGGGGTTTATAAATCAACGTTAAAAAGCATTAATGAGCATTTTAATGCTCTGATACCGTTAATGATATAATTAACATATGATAATGGAAGACCGTACATGTGGATGTGGAGTCATTTGTTCTGATCGAAAAATAAAACTTACAGCACCAAAAAAAAGTGTAAATAAAAGAATATAATAATCAAATAAAATATACAAATAAATAAATAAGCACAAAAGCATATATTTTTTCCAATATCCCTGGTTACTTTAGTAACTGTACAAAATTCAATTTCTTGCTCTATTAACCATTAGCTGTCATTATTATCAAAGGGAAACGGTAAAATCTCTATGGTAATTAGAAGAGCAATATTATTAATAATTCCTTTGACTGATATATGAGGACATTAATATAATTAATTATTCCCTTAGTTGGTGTCTTGAAATGATTAAAAATTCAAAGTTAAAAAGTACAGTGAAGATATCGACCGTCCATGTTCAAACGATTTTTATACAAGGCAGACAAACTATACTCTGTTTTTTTTTCATCTGTCCATCCGCCTGTGGTGTTTTTGTATGGTAACACTGCGTCCCGGGCTTTAGACAGTTACATTCAGCTTACATTCAACGATTATAATAATATCCTATTTCGAATATTAACGGTGTAATTCACATCCAGTAAATTATTAAAACACTTTTCAGTTGCAAATGTACACCCAGATATCCTTTTATTTACCTAAAACTTACAATAGCGTAACTATCTAAAGCCCGGGACGCAGTGTTACCATACAAAAACACCACAGGCGGATGGACAGATGGAAAAAAACAGAGTATAATGAAGAGGTAAAACACTTCAGCACCAGGAATCTCACAATGACTAGAAAAACTGGCTTTCAAAAGCACATTATATGATCAATTTAACAGAGTGTCCCTCTTTTCCTCACAAGGAATGTTTTCTACATATAAACAGTGCGCGTGCGCACGCACAAACAGAAACACATATATATAGTATCTATATATAGATATATTTATATATATATATATATATAGATATATTATATATATATAGTGTGTGTGTGTGTAAATATATATATATATATATATATATAATACTATATATATATATATAGTGTGTGCTGTGTGTGATAAATATATATATATATATATATATATATATATATATATATATATATATATATATATATATATATGGGTGTGTGTGTGTGTGTGTGTGTGTGTGTGTGTGTGTGTGTGTGTGTGTGTGTATATACAATGCTGAGAGAGAGGAAGAGGAATACACAAATGTGAATTTGCACAGCGCGCAACTAATCGTATTTCAGAAAACGTGTTCCATCTCTGTCTGTTTGTTTATTTCCAAACGGGGAGAAACATATTAAATTCAGAGACAATTTTTGGACACGCGCCTCTCACGCCGGTGGCTTTTTATAAAATTCCACGCCATAGAAATACAACGAAGGGCTCTTCTTTTTATATCAGGTGGAAGTTCCCCTTCTGGATGTAATTTTGCGCCAGGTCGCCCCTATAAATGGAGTTCTCTTCCCCTTCATACAGAGAGAGAGAGAGAGAGAGAGAGAGAGAGAGAGAGAGAGAGAGAGAGAGAGACTGTGTTACCACTTCCAGATCTGTCAAATACACGTCCCTCACAGTAAATTAAAAGAATTAATAGCAAAACAACAATATTAAATAAATTTTTCATAGGGTATACTCCTGTAAATGAATCTCCCTAAATCAAAGATGGAAAACTTAGTGAAGGAAATGACTGTTTTCTATCAGAAACGATACAATTTTATTTATACACCCCTCTATTTTAGAAGGGAGAGACTTCCACAAATATTTCGCGTCGGTTAATTTTTGACTGAACGTGATCGTCGAAAACTGCTCTTGGATTTTCCTCCCTTCTCAGAACTAAAAAATATTTGATTTTTTTTTTCATCCTTGAGAACTTTACTTTTCCCTTCCACAAGATCGAAGGTAAAGTAAATATCAATCTGATCATGACTAAATTGTTTTACGTTTTACTGTACAGTGCAAATTCATAATCGAAAAAAGAAAAATATTCAAGGAAAATCATATATCACAGAAAAGACGATTTTCACCATACAGAAACGTATGCTAATGTGACATTCTCAGGAAATAGCCTTTTCCTTCAATGAAAAAAAAAACCTGCAATTCCGTATAAAGGCCCTATTTACAGATAAATTCAAATGAAAATTTAACTTTGTTATGTAAAGGAAATTTGGCCGTAAATGCCATAAACATTTGCTTAAATCTGCTTGATTGGTGCTTCACTTGCCAGCAGGATTATCTCTGGCCAGTTTGTGTTATTTGCTCACTCACTTTCAGATTTATGAGAACCATTGAAAACTACTGACAATTGAGTATTTAGCTAGTCTTTGTTGACACTGGGTCTATGAATAAATTGAAAAATGTTTTCTTGCTTTTAAACCTTGTAAAAAAAAATCAGTTAAAAGTGACTACCTTAACGTCAGCATAATTCCAACGAAAGACAGTGCTAAGCTCTTTTAATTAACATCCTTATAATTTCTTTAACTACATCTGTTGTCTTCAGCATTTCCATGATTAAATCTGTTATGATGTCAAACTCTTACAGCCATTTTATCCAAACATTGTACAATGAAGGAGTTGGCCCCGCAACATCCAAAGAATGTGTATGATATCAGTTCCATTCGCACATGCGCCGAACTGTCCTCCGTGTATGATATCAGTTCCATTCGCACATGCGCAGAACTGTCCTCGTCCTCCTCCTCCTCCTCCAGATGCTAGACTCAAAAGAAACGTCATTAAGAAGAAGCTCTCGACTTTTTTTCTTTCTCTCTCTCTCTAAGATAAATCTCGCTCTGATATCCTCTCCTCCTTTCAATCTTTACGATGCTTCCCCGAGGTGTCATAATTTCCTGTATAATAATCCTCCGTCGCTTGTGAAGATTTAATCATTTCCATTTTTGTTTTCCCGCATCAGTTTCCTCCGGTAAAAAAAAATCACAGGATATTAGATTGTAATCTCTCTCTAATGCCCTCTCTCTCTCTCTCTCTCTCTTTGATACTACGCACACAATACGGTCGCAACATTTACGGATATGTATATACATTATTTACCTGATATATTCAGAGATATCTGAAATGTTTTTTTAATAGTTTACATACTTATATAAATTCAAAACATTAAGATATATATAATATATATATATATATATATATATATATACATATATATACATGAATAATTATCACATCACCGTGATTCATATAAATTATTCGAGCTACAAATGTCCTTTAATATCTAATTCGCTCTACCTCGGAATTGATATACTTTCATATATGTAAACCGAGGGGGAATTTCTTAGTTGATAATATTATATATATGTATACATACACATATTTACAGACATATATATGTATTTTTATGTATACATATTACAAATGTGTGTATGTGAATATTCCATACACCGCTTTAATTTGATGTTTTCAGCTTTTAGCCTTATGCTTCTATCTATTGCCGTTGCGACCAGACGCAGTAAGCTAACTAAACTGTATGTAATTCCTGACTAGGTTAACAGAAGCAATGCAGAGTAAGACAACGTGCCAAAAGCAATCCTCCTTACCAGGGAATCGAACCTGGGTCTTTTCGCTTGTAAGCCGGGTACAAAAAAAACGGAAACCGGGGGCTTTTTTAGTTTCTTCAGGAAATTTATTCTTGATATTAACGTTACACAAATGGGAGTTTATATAAAATTAATATATACTGCATATAAATTACACATATATATGTACATATACATACAAACATATGTACATATATATATATATATATTATATTATATATATATATATATATATATATATAAACACATACACGCACGCACGAACATAAACTCTGCCACCAGTTCCTATTCCATTTCGCGTCATTCCTTTCTCCTCCCCTCCTACACACACACGGGGAAACTTTTAAGCACTCAAAAGAAAAAATAAACCCACAGGGGGGGAAACTTTCAATAAATTCCACTTTCCACACGGAATTCGGACCTCGACATCCTCTATACAAACATTCGTCAAAAAAAAAGTTATGGTAACTGGCGCCCATTAACGCGGCAAGTGCGCTAGTCACTATCTCTAATACCGCCACTATCTTTTGTATTTCCCAGGATTTGTCTAATTCGAACGGATGACTTTGTATCACTGGCATAACTTTTGGGGGAGGGACTGAACTTCTCACTTCGCTAAAATTCTCGCTGCCTCACATGTCAACTGTTCTCTGAATACCTTACCTTACCTTACAGACCTTACATCTTGTTCGGGTTGCCCCAGGTCCCTCAGTGTGAGGCACCTCTAATGCCTACCAGAGGCTTAAAGCGGAAATGCAAGGAACCTAACTTTAAATTTCGAATAGGGATGACAAGATAAATATCGAGGTGAAATTGTTGTGTAAATATATGAATTGTTGTGTAAATATATGTATGTATTTATGCATGTATGTATATATATAATGTTTATATTATATTATATAGATATACACGTGTGTACATAATGCAAATGCAGTACATGTAAGTGAAACTAGGTTTACAATTATTGTCAACGTATTTCTCTTTTAGCTACATTTTCAAACAAACAAACGGATACACAAAAACATTACATACATATACATATTCATTTCATACACACACACAATATATATATATATATTATATATATATATATATATATAATATATATATTTGTATGTATGTATGTATGTATGTATGTATTGTGGAATTTTGGAAAAAAATCCATATTTGATGTCCCACTTTCCATCGTCTAAAATTCCATTTCGAGACGCGGCCAAATTGAATAAAATTCAATTCTTTTTCCTATAATCACGAACGTAATTTCATTTTCCCTTTAAAATTGCTCTCTCTCCGGCACATGCAAATCAGCCATTCCAAGTGTAGGCCGTGCCAGTAATGGAAACTCCTAAACAGGTTTCATAAAATGCAAATTCCAAATAGAATATTAGCAATAAATATCAACATGTATTAACATAAACTAGGATCGAAATAAAGAACATGAAAAATAAACTATTTCTAAAACTAGTAACACTAATACACAGCGTTACTCAGTTATCCCGGACGTACTTTTTTTTTTTTACATTTTTGCCGTGAATATTCATATGTCATACAGTAAAAAGATCATTTTTGTTTCTTTTTCTCCCTGTTTCTTTGCCTATCAGGCTTCCGCTCCCTTTCCAGTTAAAAAAAATTGGTTCTATCTCTCTTTCTCTTTGCCTTCCTACATTGATCACTGCTTCCTATTCCATATTTTTTATATTGTCTTTTTTTCATCCTGTCCTTTACCACTCCCTCCTAGTTCCGAAAGTGTTTCCATCTTTCTCTCTCCCCATTTTACTTACCTCCCTCGACTACCATTTTTACCCCTAAACGGCACTACAAATAAATTGAAAGACATACATTATGCATAGAACGCCCCGGGTAAATGGATCATACTCAGGGACTGAAGAGGCAAACCGTATTATGACAACGCAAATGTAAATTTCTCAAAAAAAAAAAAAGTAGGGACGAAATCAAAAAGCAAAAGTTTATTAGGCAGACAAAATATAGAAGCCAAAACATAGAAGCCCAATCGACTATCAAACAAGGGATATGCTGAGAGGAGAGAATCTCAATCAGGTCCCTCCAAAGAAGTTGACTGGGATTTGATTATTTCTTGTGAAGAGGTACAAGGCTCTTTCCCACACTCTCACCATTCAAGTTTACTTTGATTTTTATGCAAATAAGATTTAGATAGATGTAAAGTGATCCGTGCTACGCATACATTATTTGGGAGCTTTATCAGTAGTACGTCAAGTATAACGATACATTGAACTCAAGTCAGTAAGGGAATAATCTACCGTTTCTGTTTGTGCTAGAATTTTGAACAGCTGTTTCAATCTACAGTAAAAGCAATTACAGCCTCTATACATTAGTTACTTGTGTAATTATCAAGACTTGGAGAAAGGTTTCAACTAACGACATAGATTAACTGAGCTTAAACTACCATAAGGCTAAAGACACATTTAAGGAAAAGTGTTTTCTATAGAGCCATAACACCCACTTTTAACAAGGTTGTCTTAACTTCCCCGTGTAATATGAAATGGACTCTCTGAACCCATCAATTCATAATATCGATGAGATCCTCATCACTTAAATATACTAATACATACAAAATGAATAAAAGAAATAAAGGAGACCAAACCGTATTCACGACAAACAAAATGATAAGAAACAGAAAACGAAAACTAGTGAAAGAAGAAGGGGACATGTTAGTCGAGGCAGAAGTGGAGGAAATTTGATTAGAATGCGAGGTGGGGACTCAATCACTGACGAGGGAATAAGGCAGAAATTTGTTGATCACATCCGTATGGGGGTCTGACCGCCTTCTCTCTCTCTCTCTCTCTCTCTCTCTCTCTCTCTCCTCGAGGGCTAGGTCGTACCTCGTCATCCCAAGACCCTCCCTCACACTGTATAATATACTAACATCCTCACTTCTCCCATCGTCTTGATTCTGATGTGGACATAATCAAGATATTTACTTTTCCATCTGATTTTTAATTTTACTTTCTTTTTCGAAAGTTTTTCTCTTGTGTTGACGTACCTTTCCTCCCTGAGGCTCTTCTGTTTCCTCATTTCTCCCTTGGCTCGTCTTTTATTCAAATTTTTGTAATCAATCTGGAGTTAATGAGTTTTCATTCAACATTATTTTAAATTGTGCAATCTCCTTACTTTTTGTATTATCATTGTTTTCATTACTTCTGGTAATCATAAATGTTTCTCGTGAAATGTTAAAGAATAATTAAAAACGTATGCTGCTCATAATATCAGATGCCAAATGGCACAATGATGCAAGCTAAAAGCGGTATTAGAATCTAAAATTCCCCAAACTTTCCATCTGACATGTTTTTGAGAAAAAGTATCTAATTAGCATCAATTTCTATTTCATAAAACGGCAAATTCACATATCACACAATAAAGGAGCAGGGATTTCCTCTTCACAATAGGAAAATGGAAAAAAAACTAAATCAGAGAAACAGGCTGCTACTGAACCTTTCTATTTTTCAAATTTGATTTTCAAATCTACGAACCAATGCTTTGCTACCTCTGCTTGAAAGGGGCGACGTTAAGAATTCTTACCGCGGATTCCAAAGACCCAGCAGATTGATAAAGTACACCATCTGTTTCGTCTGGTCCGTATGTAAAACAGATGAACTACTATTTCTATTGACCATCTGTGAGACATTAGGTTGACTTGAGAGAACACTATATATGTAAAACTACCTCTGCTAAGGTCCATCCAATCTGCTGAAACAAAACGAATCCACGTAGGCAATGAAATCGTCGCAGATGGCCTCATCTGTTTCTCCATAAAGCTTTAAATCCAACTGCCAGAGGAAAATTTGTGGCAAGGCTCGTTTCCCAATATATTTTCAGTATCTATCGAGTGGTATATTCTGCATTCTAAGTGAAAGTGAGGATTCACAAGAGTATATCTCAGTTTAACCAGACCACTGAGCTGGTTAAAACAGCTCTCCTAGGGCTGGCCCGAGGGATTAGATATTTTTAGGTGGCTAGGAACCGACTGGTTACCTAGCAACGGGACCTACAGCTTATTGTGATTAGTAATGAATTTCTAATCACCAGAAATAAATTCCTCTGATTCCAAGTTGGGAGAATGGAACTAGCTACTCCAGAATTGGTATGAGGAGTCACAAAGTAATGAAAATTCAGGAGGTCTTTTGGAATACCATAATCCTTGTTTTGTTGAGTGCATTTCACTGAACACCTCAACAACAAATTGGGTTTAATAATCATCTACTTGGTGTGTGACTGTTTAAATTTCCATGCATTTATTTACAAAGGCTACTATAACAATCTCATAAATAATTTTCTAGGCTAGACGGAAAGGTCAGTGTGCTGATTATAGCAGGAAAAGTAATTTGTGATATGATGGATCCTTTTATCATTGTCCTAACCCAAAAAGCGCTTTATCGAGTGGAGTGATTATGTGCTCAAGATTCAGTGGTCATTCAACTAATGGGAAGAAATTTGTACAGGCACTTCAAAATCAAAGAACCCTCGTTTAAGCAATGAACTGTATTTAAATACCGGATCGATCTTGTCTGCAAAAACTGAACTAAGAGAATTTGCAACAGTTTTTGAGAGAATCACCTTGGGAACTCAAGAGGCTATTTTTCTTTTTTTATACTCCTACAGCTAAGGATCTTAGTACAATAATGACATAAACAAACAAACAAATGCATAATGCGTCGATTTTATTTAACTGTCTGGGGAAAATTTTTGTTATTACTCAATTAGCAATCACGCAAACAAACAAATTCGAGCCTCAAAATGTTTCGCTTTATAACTGAAAATAAGAAAGCTATTTTTAGTGTTGCTATCTAAATGTTTCTCATTTGGCAGTTCTTTCATTTCTGTTTGTTTGACATATTATCACTCTAAACATAGAACTAAAGCCCATTCCTTATTCTGCTATTAAAAAAATCACACGTTAGACTGTTCGCATTGGTTGAGTTTACACCAATGCACCAGCTGAGAGAGCTCATTCTTCACTCGGAATATTAAACTCACTCACTAGGAAGGCTACCAAAGCTAACACTAAGCCTCTTTAATAATAATAATAATAATAATAATAATAATAATAATAATAATAATAATATAATAATAATAATAATAACAATAATAATAATAATAACAATAATAATAATAATAATAATAATAATAATATAATAATAATAATAATAATAATAATAATAATAATAATAATAATAATAATATTATTATTATTATTATTATTATTATTATTATTATTATTATTATTATTATTATAGCTAAAGTGTCAACAATCACCAGGTCTGCCTGAATGAAAAGAACACTGAATTTCGCTGATTAAAAGGAGCTAATTAGGGAGCTACATGCTTTAGAGCCCCATTTCAAATACTCTTTAATGAGCTTATTACTGTAGAGCAGACGAACCGGAAATAATAGTTTTATCATTATTTGAAAATATTCTCAAAGAATATTACGACAGCCTCTGCCAGCTTTGACGGACTAAGGGGAAATATTACAAAGTATTTTTTCTAGATTTATACTTAATATGTTGCATATCAGTTTATAATACTTCCACCCAGTCAACTGATGGAAATGATGAGGCAAGAAATGTAATGCCGTAGGGTGAGAAGGCCTTGATCTAAAAGGTATAGATCCGAGTGATTTGAAAGTGGAATCTATACTTTCCCCTCTCACTTATGAATTATTCTGCATACAGTGTTACCTTTTTCCCTATATCTAAATATATTTATGAAAGTTTCTCTCTCTCTCTCTCTCTCTCTCTCTCTCTCTCTCTCTCTCTCTCTCTCTCTCTCACACTTCATCAGTATTTTGTATATCATGTAATTCTGGTTTTATTAAAAAAATGTTTTTATTCAAACACTTCTTAAGAAAAAAAAAAAAAACTCTAAGACCAGCAATACGCAAAGCTTCTCACTCTCGTAAAGATTTTCAATATATAAGTCGTATATCTTGCTGCCGTATTATTATTATATTTAAGATAATGATGCTAAATCGGGAGGTAAAAGAGCCCTTTCCTTAAACCTAAAATCCAGGGTGAGTGTTCTCCCTCACTCCATCGTCATCCTCTGACAATCTCTTTCACACACTTGTGCTTAACTTCACTTCCCCCAGCAATGTTACCTTTCTCATATTTCATATATACTGTCTGAAACATTACATCTCAGTTGTTTTACTGACAATTAAGCCCAATTTTAAAATTCCTTGATAACAATTCAATCGGAGTAGTTTCGTCCGTTATGAAAGAGTAGGAATTTGGTTCACGGGCCGAAATCTGTTATCTTACCAAACGTGTTATACCTATAAGAGACTCTGTTATCAAGAAAGAGACTGACCGACTAGGCTCTACACCTTTCCGATATTTACCAGATGTCATTTTATTACACACTATGTGTCATGTGATTAAACAATTTTACCTTATTGCAGTGGGTAACATATTGAAAGTTTTATGCTACTCAACGCTCGACAAATATGAGAATAGATGATTCAACTACAAATCTTCACTTAAATTCCAAAAGATATCTACATTTAATCTTAAACTAATTCGGATATTACCTACACTTGACTGAAGGGGAAATAAAATCTTTACTGTGAGATGAGAGGACTCAACCAGCAAGAAAAGTTCCTTAAGAACACAACGCACAAGTTCAAAAGGCAAATGAAACTCTTAGCATAATGTTTTGTAAACAATAAGAAATCAATTTCCTGACTTCTTCCTTATTTTTCACAAACTGCCAAAGAAGTGTCTTTGTTATTTCCTCGTTGTCAGATGCCTTTTATCCTCTTTTACCCAACTCATCATTCTAATTTGCGTCATATTTTCTCCCTTCGTTGTTATTTTATCTCTCTTTCGTTGTTTTTTATAGATGATAACTTTACATTACAAACAATAATCCTTTATGTGTGTATTCAGTCTGAAAAAACCATCACGTCAGTCCATTACATTTACTTTTTTTTGTTTTGTTTATTTTTCTCGTGACATTCTCCGTATATTTGTGCCATCTTTAAAATAACAATAAAATTGAGAGCCAGTCATTTATGAATCCAAGAAAGAGAAAAGGCGCACATATGAGACAGAGACAAAGGAAACGCGAAGAAAAGTCTGGCCAGAGAAAGGGATGACAGATTCTTGAAATATCCACCGGATATTAGACCGACATTTCCCGTCGAAGACAAATCACAGAAAATCAGAAATCTAAAGAGGATATAATGGGCGGGTGAGGGTCGTCATAAATTTTAAAGGGTGGCAGCGGACGCAGAGAGAGAGAGAGAGAGAGAGAGAGAGAGAGAGAGAGAGAGAGAGAGAGAGATTCTGGTCTGATGAAAAGGTGAAATCTCTGGGGGAAAATGAAAAGATATGTGAGGGAATGAATTGGTGGATCCTCGGTTAGACTCCACATTATAAAATTATGTAAATAATCAGTTCCACATATGGGTGGCGGGTGTGCACATTCAAAAGGGTTTCCCTTTTAATGGGAATAATCGTAGCCAAATTGTTGATGCAGCAAAGGAGAATCTTCTAACAATGAAAAAAAAAAAAAAAAAAAATCAGACTTCAGTTCTGAACTAGTAGATTCACATCAACCTTGCATTTGACTTCTAGGCCAAACCCTTACGACGCTCCTGATTGGCTGTTGATAAGCCAATGACAGGGCTGGAAACTTTCGATCTCTCTCTCGAGTTCACGTCGGTTGGATGTACGGTCACCTCTCTGAAAGACGATATTTCGCCAGGAAGAAGATGAAACCAATACAATCCTGCTAGTTACGTTATATTTTTTTTTTCAGGGGGGAAAAGGGACAGGGGATGAAACATACATCCTGCCTATGTGAACTTTCTCGAGAGACAGAGTTTTCAGCCCTGTCACTGGCTTATCAACAGCCAATCAGGAGCGTGGTAAGGGACTGGCCTAGACATCATATGCAAGGCTGATGTGAATCTACTATAGCTAGTTACTTCCGATCCTCAGACACCTGGATATGAACTTGTTTTAAGCCATACAATGGCTCGCTAATGCAGTTATCCCAGATTTCAGACATTTTATGAGCACATATGAAATATTGTAATTACTCCTACATCAGCATCCCCCAAAACCTAATTATCTAAAATACCATGAAGATTACATTTCAAGAATGATATGAAAACTAGCCTTAAGGATGGGAACATATGCAATTTTACTTTCCGATGTAGTCTGCAAAGCGTATATGC
This sequence comes from Macrobrachium nipponense, assembly GCF_015104395.2. NCBI lineage: Eukaryota > Metazoa > Arthropoda > Malacostraca > Decapoda > Palaemonidae > Macrobrachium > Macrobrachium nipponense. Next base: position 4,759,346 of record NC_087216.1, read on the forward strand.
AAATTATTATATTATTACATTTTTACATCTTTATTTTGCTAAAAACAATTTGTACAATCGAACCTCCTTATTTCTCCTTTCATGTGAGAAAAACTTTTTTAACTTAACTGTTTAACTTTTTGTCCAACCCCTTTTTAATTGTGATCTGAAACTGACATGATATCAAATATGTTTCACAAAAACAAAACGGCTATGAAGTATAAATAAATGTACACTCACTTACACGTAAATATATATGTTGACCCATATGCAAAAGAATTTATGCAAATAAACTTCTATGTTAATAAACGCTTTTACCCTGTAATACAAAGTATTTATGGCATAAACTTCACATGAACTCCCTCTACTGTACAGCGAAACCCAATCTCGGGGTTCCATATCCGAGTTACAGCAAAAAAAAAAAAAAAAAAAAAAAAAATCCTGCCAACTATTTTTTCTTTAATAGAAGGGAAAGAGTTCCTTGGTGCGCCATCTCTAGAACGCAGCATCGGGGAAAATACACATGAAAATAGAGTTCTGAAACGGGGGTTGGGGCGGGGGAGGGGGGGCGGGGGAGGGGGGGGTTTGGGGGGGGGACCTTTAATTCAGCAGCAATTTCATGCCTTGCTAAATTTGTTGGAATTTCTGATCTCGAAAAGCCCAACCCAACCGGTCTACAAAGGGAGCAGAATAACAAAATATACCCAAAAAGGAATTGAAGTTAGACAATGGCTCCGTGTAGCGTAGTTGCTCTGACTACCTCGGTGGAAAAATCCACAGCGGATTATTCTGCGTTTCTTTTGTCTTAAATTCTATACCAACAATCATATCTTTAAAGTCTCCCTCTCTTCCTCTCTCCCTGTCTATTATTGTTACAATTTGTGCATTATAGAAAAAAAAAGTTCGGACAGATAGAGATTAACTGATCTGCAGTATTTTTCCTGGTCACGAATACTGTCGTCATCTACTGTAGGTATCGGAGGACTTCAAAGTTCATTTTACTACTAAGTTTCTTTTTTCCAAAAGTCATCTAAAATTTGCATAAAAGATTTTCGCTAAAAACGATCTGTCAATGATATTTGCTCTGTTAAGATTTTCTTCTAAAAATGCATAATAGATCCGCTTTGACGAATCATGTCAGATGGATGTTTGCATGTCTTCTTGAGACCGAAATAATCTTTTCATCTGAAAACAGCGATACAAACCAAACTCAAATTAAGAGGAAATGATAATATAAA
>NC_087216.1:4761062-4801062 GCF_015104395.2 Macrobrachium nipponense
ACGTAGCGGTTGTTTAGCGGCACACGCATACACACACACACACACGCACATACTTGAGGGGTTCCACTGAGTACAACGGGAAGGGGAAGTCAAAAGGTCCGAGATGAGGAAATGGTGCAGGGGCAAAAGAAAAGCGAAGAAGGGTATGAGGAAAAAGGAAATTTAGAGAAAAAAAAAGAAAAAGTTAAAAATTAAAAAGGAAAAATAAAGTAAGAAAATGGAAAGGGACAAGGTTTGGTTAAGGAAGCAAAAATCGACGTAAAGGATGAAAAAAAGAAAAAAACACGAAAGGTGAAGCGAAAAGAAAAATGTCAGCGATTAAGGTAAAGTGACAAGAAAAATAGAGTTCAAACATAAAGTAAAATAAAGACGGGGAAAATAGGAGGAAATAACAAAAGGAAAGGTGGATAAGAAGTAAGGATATGATGCAAGAACAAATGAAAGGGATGAAAAAATAGAAGCCGAACATAAAAGGAAAGGTAAAGGGATGGATAAAGAGAATGTAGACAAAATAAGGAACTGAAAAAAATAAGACTGAAAGGGGAAAGAGGGGAATAAGGAAAAAGAAGAAGGAACGGAAACGGAAGACGCGTGAATTCGTGAGGGCAAAGCGAAGGGATAAAGAAAAAAAATTGGAAGAATAACGTGAGATCGTCAATGAAACGTCAACAGTGAAATAAGAAATAGATATAATGGGACGGAGAACCATCAGTTTTATAATAGAAACAAGAGGCCCTACCTCATTGTTAGAATAAGTGTAGAATTAGAGAAAGGAAATATGAAATAAATGCGATGAGAAACCACTACGCAAAACATTAATCTACAATAATAATAATAATAATAATTATAATAATAATAATAATAATAATAATAATAATAATAATAATAATAATAATAATAATAATAATAATAATAATGTTTTTTTAAGTCCCACGGTAATATATCTGATGGTAGCAGTTGCAAAAATTTATAGTTTTATACAGTTTTACAATTGCTAACATCTTATATGTTATTGTGGACCTTACAGAATATTATTTGTGCTCTCGTAATTGAGAATTCTACCCAATAATAATAATAATAATGACACGTGGCAATGGCTATTGAGGGGAGAGCTCAAGAAAGAAACTGAAGGAATGATAACAGCGGCACAAGATCAGGCCCTAAGAACCAGATATGTCCAAAGAACGATAGATGGAAATAACATCTCTCCCATATGTAGGCAGTGCAATACGAAAAATGAAACCATAAACCACATAGCAAGCGAATGTCCGGCACTTGCACAGAACCAGTACAAAAAGAGGCATGATTCAGTAGCAAAAGCCCTCCAATGGAGCCCGTGCAAGAAACATCAGCTACATTGCACTAGTAATAAGTGGTACGAGCACCAACTTGAAGGAGTGATAGAAAACGATCAGGCAAAGATCCTCTGGGACTACGGTATCAGAACAGATAGGGTGATACGTGCAAATAGACCAGATGTGACGTTGATTGACAAAATCAAGAAGAAAGTATCACTCATTGATGTCGTAATACCATAGGACACCAAAGTTGAAGAGAAAGAAAGGGAAAAAATGGATAAGTATCAAGACCTGAAAATAGAAATAAGAAGAATATGGGATATGCCAGTGGAAATTGTACCCATAATCATAGAACACTAGGCACGATCCCAAGATCCATGAAAAGGAAACTGGAAAAACTAGAGGCTGAAGTAGCTCCAGGACTCATTCAGAAGAGTGTGATCTTAGAAACGGCGCACATAGTAAGAAAAGTGATGGACTCCTGAGGAGGCAGGATGTAACCCGGAACTCCACACTATAAATACCTCCCAGTCGAATTAGAGGACTGTGATAGAGCAAAATAAAAAATAATAATGGTAATGTTCTTTAAGTCCCTAGGTAATATATCTGATGGTAGCAGTTGCAAAACTTTATAGTTTTATACAGTTTTACAATTGCTAACATCAGATAAATTATTGTGGACCTCTTAATAATAATAATCTGTAATCAATCGATAATGTTAAAATTATCAAATAAGCTGAGTTATGAATTTGCGCTTTAATGACATTTCAAAAAATAATGAAACACAAATAATACATTAAACTTAACATGCCAGACCGCAATTTCCAAATACCTGTTGTGCATATTAAGGGGAATTTCTCCAAGGAGAAACTGCATTTACCATGAAATTATTGCTGGCACAAAGGTAGTCATTTCTGAAAATTATTCATATCAACTATACAAAAATCTCCACCTGATCTGAAGTACTGATATTTATAGCTTAGTCCCTCGCTGGACTAGTGGTTTTCGCGCTCGGCTGCCAATCCGGTGGTCCGAAGTTTGAATCCCGGCTCGGCCAACGCGGAATCAGAGGAATTTATTTCTGGTGATAGATATTCATTTCTTGATCTAGTGTGGTTCGGATCCCTCAATAAGCTGTAGGTCCCGTCGCTAGGTTACCAATTGGTTCCTAGCCACGTAAAAAAAATATCTAATCCTTCGGGCTAGCCCTAGGAGAGCTGTTAATCAGCTCAGTGGTCTGGTAAAACTAAGATATACTTAATTTATGGCTAGAAAACACAGACTAACACTTGAACGTCCATTACAAAAGGTTGATCTACACCCAAATCTGTTCCCTAAACCTTTAACTACACGCGGGGTAATACGTGGTTAGCATTTTGAGATATTCACTTTTAACACAAATGAAGGAGAATAATTAACTCGTAACATAAATGATAATGAAAAGTAAGTATGCAGTCATAAGTTCATGATTACTAGAAGACAACACAGTCATCTTAAACAATACATCGTGAACTTCCTCAGAGAATAAAAATGACAAAAACATGAAAGTTTGGAAAATAGAAAGAGAGAGAGAGAGAGAGAGAGAGAGAGAGAGAGAGAGAGAGAGAGAGAGAGAGAGAGAGAGAATAAATTTACAATTGCGATAATGGACGAAGAGACAATCCCACGAAAGGAGGGAGTGAAAAGAAGAACAAAGGCATTCAAAAGAAGGAGAAGAGTAAGAAGAAGCGATCAAGTACAAAAGAATACACAAAAGAAGACGGCGATGATGATGATGAAAGGAGTGAAGGAGGAGAGACAAGAGAGAACAAAGACAATCAAGTAAACTACAATAAAAGTGAAAGCAGAAAAAGCGAAAAGAGAAACAATCGTCTAAGATGGTGTGAAGGAGAATCGCTTTTCCTCAAGATAAGGAAAAAAAGAAAAGAAAAAAGAAAATTTGACATTCAAGTTCGGATCTGTTACGAAAAACAATTTTCCGGATGAGGCAAAACTACGGCATTTGGCATTTCTTCAGACGCAAATACCTTGATGTAAAGACCATGCGAGATCTTCCCGTAAACAAACAAAAATAACCCTGGAAAATATGCAGGCTTTTATTGCAGAATTTTCATAGGAATGGAGGTGCATTTACTTTCATAAACTAACAATAGTAAACAAGATGGGAACACACTTCACCTTCTCTCTTTTTCTATCCACACACACAAACACCTATATAGATATATATATATATATATATATATATATATATCTATATATATATATATATATATATATATGTGTGTGTGTGTGTGTGTGTGTGTGTGTGTGTATATATATATATATATATATATATATATAAAACACACACACACATATATATATAAAGGTATAAGCCACGAAGGAAAGTGAAACACTGGTAGCTGCAAGATCTTTCGACTCAACGTCCTTTACTTAGAACGTTGAGTCGAAAGATCTTGCAGCTATTCCAGTGTTTCATTTTCCTTAGTTTGTTTATACTTTTATTTATACATTTACCACTGGTCCAAATTTCGTGATTCAATTAAATATATATATATATTATATAGTATATATATATATATATTATATATATATATATATACACACACACACATATATATAAAGGTATAAGCCACGAAGGAAAGTGAAACACTGGGGTAGCTGCAAGATCTTTCGACTCAACGTCCTTTACTTAGAACGTTGAGTCGAAAGATCTTGCAGCTATTCCAGTGTTTCATTTTCCTTAGTGTTTAACTTTTATTTATACATTTACCACGGTCCAAATTTCGTGATTCAATTAAATATATATATATATATATATATATATATATATATATATATATATAATAAGCTTCCACCTGCTACTATCTGGAAGTGGTGGACCTCTTTGAGATCCAGGAATCCTCTTATCTTGTTCTCGGCCTATTTAGGATTCTGACATAACTGGCGTAATCAACTGGTACAAAGTTTAGGGTGGCTGTCTTACCACTGAAAAAAAAATACGTACCCTAAATTAGTAACATTGTCTCCTGCCCTCTCCTGTTAAATAAATGTCTTTTTTTTTTTTACCAAATGAAGTTTCCTTACCCTTGTCTATTATTTCACGCATACTTACAATACATATGTGTACATATATAACATGTCTATACACTATTTGGTATATATGCATATATATATATATATATATATATATATATATATATATATATAATACACATGTGTGTGTAAATATTCTTTTCTCTATATTTCCTAGTTTTCTCTGTAGTTTTACTGTACTTGCCTCCTACTAACTAAATTATGTAGTACAAAGATTCAATACCTGTAAAGGAAACAACCGGCAAGATATTAAAAAAACAGACAGATGGTGAGAGGATAGAACTTAAGAAGAGAAAGCAAGGGAAGGTAAGGAAGAAACTTGGAGGAGAGAGAGAGAGAGAGAGAGAGAGAGAGAGAGAGAGAGAGGCGTGTTCGAGACACGTTTCCCTTGCACCATTATAGGGAGCAGCGGGTGGTAAATTTTTTACCATTCTACTGATAATAACTAACTTCTACTCGCTAAATGTTGGTCTCCGATTTTCTTCTCTCCTTCTACCTCCCATATATCAATAAACAGGAGGAGGGGGGAGAGAGAGAGAGAGAGAGGGATGTGGAGGAGAACGTTGGAACATGGGGAAGGGCCAGCAGCATGGTCCAACGTACCGAGACTAAGCAGCAACGTGAAAGAAAGAAAACAGTAATTAAAGAATGAGGAAAAGAAATCTCTTTGAGAACGGATGTTTTCTTTAGAGGAGAGTGTGGTGGAAGATATGGGGGGGGGGTGGGGGGGGGGGGGATTTTCTTGATAGCTACAATTAATTAAAAAAGGAAAAATGAATTACCCCCTTTTTACTATTACAGAAATCTGCAAATAAGCTTTATAACTTCTACGGAAAACAAATACTCATTGATTTGAGGAGAGACAAAGGGGATTACTTAAAATCATTCGAGACAAAAGACTAGCCAACGACCGGAGAGAGAGAGAGAGAGAGAGAGAGAGAGAGAGAGAGAGAGAGCTAGCTATAGGGCGTATTATCTGCTCCAGTACAAGGGAAACTTAAACAAACAAAATCCCCCTCTAAATAATTACGCAACACAAACACACGCTTGGGGGCACTTCTTTCTCCGCCACCAATGTATCCACGTCGATGAAAGCAATCTAAATTTTCCTTACCTGAGCACACTCACTTATACAAAAAAAAAAAAAAAAAAAAAAAAAAAAACGAGAGACCAAGAAGGAAAAACGTTAATAGACAGAGTAATCTTTTCCATTTTCAAAGCACAAGACTGGAGAATCGCTTCGGCAAGACTGCAAAAACAAAATTAAGATTTTTTTATGTTTCCCAGCAGAGTTACGCATTCTGTTCCTTGGCTCAGTGAGGTCTACACGCGGTACAGAATATCGATGCATTTTATATTGAAGAAAACGAACACTATTCAGTTTCAGAACTTTGTAAGTAAGGTTGCGTATGACACGGAAAAAGTTATTTTTATGCAAACTGAAAGCTTTCATAACAAGAAACTTGCTAAAACGGGCTATGAACTGCCGTTCCTAAGATACAGTCCCTGACTCTCTCCTAATAGAACCCTGATAAGAGAGTATTGTACTGGAAACACTTATTTCTTATTGCAACACACTTACCTATCTGAGTGGAAGAAGAATAATTCACTACAGAAAAATACAGGAGTCAATCAATGTAGCAATTTTGACTACAGGCTTTACGTGTATAAAACAGTGTTTTGGGAACTAGAAAAGAATACGAATAAGAATCATCCAAAGGCAAAGAATGATACTATTGATAACGTGTTATGAAACTCCAAATATTAAGGCCCTCAAACAAAGTAATAAAATAGATATAAATGAAATAAAAAAAAAAAAATAGGTAAGTTATATGCTGAACCTCCCCAACACCAGCATCCACGTATTGGATCAATGATTTACGCGAATTCATCAAAGACTCGTATAATAAATATCCAGAAAACATTAGTACTTTTCACATCTGTTATCAGGAGCTCACACATGAGTGAACATCGACGGGCACTTGCGGAAACAAGCCACGGAAATCACGTCCTCGGGTGGACAGTGACACAAATGAGGAACAAACACATATGTGTTGGTAGAACAATATGCAAACTGAAAGGCATATACAGTAAAACACACACACACAAATATATATATATATATATATATATATATATATATATATATATATATATATATATATATATATATATATATATATATATTACATATGTATATATAGGTATATATACATATATATATATATATATATATATATATATATATATATATATATATATATATATATATATATATATAATCTTCCATGATGGAAATTAAAACGATATAAAAATATTAGATCTTGTTCCTCGTGGCATATACTCCGTTTATATGCATATATACATATACATACATATATGTATATATTTACACATATATAGAACATATATAAGGAGAGAAAGTCACAGCGTATTAATCAGTCAATGAAACCGCCCTCAAAGTCAGAAAACACGAGTCAGTTTCTGTTATTTCTATTCCCGATATAAGGAAAATAATCCTCTATTAATTCAAGAAAATAAAAGCCGATATCTCAAACAAGAAGGAAGGTGTTAAGCCCATTCTTTTTCTTCTTCCCGTGATTCTATCTTGTTGATCTTGGTCCTTAGCTAGAAGTAAATAAGGCCATTGAGTTAACCGTCTCATCGGCCTGCAAAAATCAGGTCTTATTGTATTTAAGTTTCTCCTTCCGTCTTTCACTAGCATGAAATTGCTGTTTCCTTCCTTTTTTGCATATAACATATAACTTACTTCCTTGTCAAATCCTATCAGATTTATTTGCGATTACTTACATAGTTTGTAACTGAATAGCTTAAAAGAATTATTTCTGATCCTGCCTTGTTTCCTCTTTTTATAAGCTAAAGTATCCTTCTCTTGTACATTGTAATTCATAAATACAACGAGCTTCAAAACTATCATGCAATTAATCAATCTACGTGCGTTATACATGTGAGTGTACTACATTAACTATAAATGAGAATACTTTTACATAAACATACACATAAATACACATATACATATTTATATAATATAAAATATATATGTATATACATATTTACATATTTTTTTTAGATGTTGCTCACTATTGCCTGTGGTATTTCTCAGCCAAAAGCCATAAACTTCAATTGACACAAGATGTCATGCAACTATCGCTGTACATATATACAGGAAATGCAATAAGACGATGGTAAGATTTTGAAATATCTAGTAATTCTTAATCAGAGCGTACCCATCTAAGCAACAAATAGGCGAACTCCTCTCTTTTGAAGCGACATCCAAATCTTAATTTAGGTTACTTCAACTTAAGAGGTGCGGAGATTGAAAGTTTATTATGCATGTATAAGTGCACACACGCCCACACATACACATACACACAGACACACCCACCTACATACACTTTAAGTAAATATATACATACATATATATATATATATATACATATATATATATAATATATATATATATATATATATAGATATATATATATATATATATATATATACGTGTGTGTGTGAGATGAAGAAAACTGTTCATACTGTTCATCAAGAAAAGTATTGGTTCACAAACTTTCTTTGAAAACGACAAGGTCATTGGACAGACGATAGAATACGCAGGGAAAATGAACCAACATCATACATAAGAAAATAAGAAAACAAAAAGCGCTCTCCTCCTCCACATACAACTCCATCTCTTCTCTCTCTCTCTCTCTCTCTCTCTCTCTCTCCTCTTTCTTTTCCTTTTGGGCCTTAAACTTATTCTCATGGGCGGCCACCTTGACGTCCCAATGTTCCGCTCTGCTGATCACCCGGAGCGAATCACCTGCTTGCCTTCTCTATTATCTTTGAGAAACAGGAGAGAGAAAAAGAAGAGAACGAGAGAGAGAGAGAGAGAGAGAGAGAACGGCCGTAGGCATTACTGATCTCCTTTCCTGCGCTGAGCGGTAAAGAATACACAAGTTCCCTCTGGTGTCTCAAAACAAAGGAAACACTAAAGAAAAGAATGGACCCATTTCTGTTTGTTATTTCCTTCCCTAAATCCCCATTTTCCTCTCAACATTTCTTGAAGATATTCCTGCGGAGAAAATACTGGGCGAATTAGGGCTAAGCTTACTTAATGACTGAAATATTTGGTTTTGATGAAGAACACAGCGCTATCACAAATTCAGTTATTCTCAAGGTGACAAACAGAAGAACAAGAATTAATTATACGTAAATAAAATTTTACTCGAAGAAATACTGAGGAAATGTTACTTTGTACAAATTTTACTTTGTAAAAATCGTCCACTTCCTCAGGACTGTAATTCTCAGGGTCTGTTTCCCGTCGAGCAACAACCTTGAAACGGGACTAAATTGCACAAAACTTATGTAATGTCCGGAACAGCACCTCAGTTTTACCCATATATTTGTAAAGGCCCGATCAACAGGTTCTGTCCCCTCGAATAAAGAGAGAGAAGTCGGCGGTGCTTGGGAACATTTAAAAGGGCTAGGAAATAAGGGCTGGTCAAATCGTCTGACACCCGACTTCCGTATCAGAGGGAAAAAGAAAACCAAGGATTTTGCACGATTGAAAAAAAAAAATGTTTCTTCACATTCTCACGTCTTCAAAAAGTGAGCAGATACTTGTATGGTTTAAGATATTGAAAATATGGTTGTTTATTGAGGGTCGCGGTCATTTCAACAGATATGGGATATTTCCTAATTACCGAAGTTGCCAATCATTTTCTTCCCGATGAGGTCCAAACTGCAGAAAATGACTGTTCAATATATAAGTTCATCTCTAATACAGAAATAATGAAGAATCACGTCTTAAAAGAATCTCAGCATAATCATCACTTTACGGAAAAGCGAGCATTTCGCGAAAGCACGAATAAAATAAAGGATACTGCAGCACTGCAGAAGAAAGTCCTGAGCGCTCCAAGAAATATTATAGGCTAATTACCGTCGCTCACAGGGTTAAGAGCGTATAAAGGTTTAAGCAACGTTTGGAGGCTACCGGGCAAAACTTCGGTAAGAGGAGGTAATATTGCTTGAGCGTCAATAACAGTTCGAAGAAGTGTGTAAAAGGGTGCTTGGAGCAAAACGCTGAACAGTAAAATATGTTTAGGAGGAGCTGGGAATTTATCCCGACCCAGGTAGGAATAATAAAACAATAAAATGAAACTGAGCTTTAAGACGCAATCCGAGCAACACGCCGTAACAACTCTGTCGTAATATATTTCCAGCGTGGGAAGAAAAGCACTCGTTTGGGGAATTTCCCGCTTGAGGCAGAAATGATATTCATGGCGTATTAGCAATTATTTCATCGGTACTCTTAAAATAAAGTGTGTGTGTGTTTGTGTGAGAGAGAGAGAGAGAGAGAGAGAGAGAGAGAGAAAGTTTGTTTGTATGGCGTTTTTACGTTGCATGGAACCAGTGGTTATTCAGCAACGGGACCAACGTCTTTACGTGACTTTCGAACACGTCGAGAGTGAGCTTCTATCACCAGAAATACACATCTCTAACACCTCAATGGAATGCCCGAAAATCGAACTCACGGCCACCAAGGTGACAGGTCAAGACCATACCAATCACGCCACTGAGGCGCTCTGAGAGAGAGAGAGAGAGAGAGAGAGAGAGAGAGACCTTACCTTACAGACCTTACATCTTGTTCGGGTTGCCCCAGGTCCCTCAGTGTGAGGCACCTCTAACGTCTACCAGAGAGTTGCTAGTGCATCTTCCGGATATATTTTTTGCATCTTCCAATCTTGGATGGTCTGGGATGCAGCTTAGAACATTTGTCCGAGCTTATTCTTAAATACATCTTATTGGATCACTCCCTCATATATTTTCCTCAGATGAGATGGCAACAACCCACTGGAATAGACGCTGCATCTCCATGCTGGCGTAGTGGGATTTAAGGTCCCTGATGTGCTTTCCTTATTTTTCCTGGTATAGTTTTGGGCACTATTAATCTACCTCTGTTTGCTCTTTCTGATATTTTTAGCTCCATGATGTTTTCGGCAATTCCTTCTATCTGTTTCCATGCCTGAATTATCATGTAGATTTCTCTTCTCCTTTCTAGACTATATAATTTTAAGGATTGTAGTCTTTCCCAGTAATCAAGATCCTTAACTTCTTCTATTCTAGCTGTAAAGGACCTTTGTACACTCTCTATTTGTGCAATATCCTTTTGATAGTGTGGGTACCATATCATATTGCAATATTCAAGTGGACTACGAACATATGTTTTATAAAGCATAACCATGTGTTCAGCTTTTCTTGTTTTGAAGTGCCATAACAACATTCCCATTTTTGCTTTACATTTTGCCTATAGATTGCTATTTGATCATAACATGTTCCTATTCAACATCACACCAAGGTCTTTAACTGCTTCCTTATTTGTGATTGTCTCATTATTAGGTCCCCTATATGCATATAGCTTTCCTTCTCTGTCTCCATAATTTATTGATTCAAATTTATCAGAGTTAAATACCATCCTATTTACCTCTGCCCAATCATATACTTTGTTAAGGTCTCTTTGTAGCGCGTTCCTATCTTCATCACAAGTAATTTCTCTACTTATTCTTGTGTCATTGGCAAAACTACTCACTACCGAGTCCTTAACATTACTGTCTATGTCTGCAATCATAATAGCAAACAGTAATGCAGCTACTGCACACCGGATATTACCTTAGCTTCATCTGATTTCTCATCGTTTGCAATAACTATCTGTTTTCTGTTGTGTAAAAATTCTTTTAACCATCTTCCTACTTTAGCCACTATATTTTGTTTTCTAATTTTCTTCGCTAATATATTATGATCTACCTTGTCAAAAGCTTTTGCAAAGTCTAGATAAACCACATCTGTTTCATTTCCGCTTTTCATATTTTTGTATATGTTCGTACGGTGGACTAACAGTTGGGTTTGTGTACTTTTTCCGGGTACAAAACCATGTTGTCCCATATTAAACAAATTATTTTTTATTAAATGTTTCATAATATTTTTCTTCATTACCCTTTCATACACTTTCATAATATGTGATGTTACAATCACAGGTCTATAATTACTTGGCTCTAGTCTTGATCCACTTTTGAAAGTAGGGGTAACATATGCAAATTTGTGCTCATCATAAATCTTGCCTGTACCTACACTTTGTCTTAATAATATTGCAAGTGGCTTTGCGATAGAATGAACTACTTTCTTTTAACAAAATAGCAGGGACACCATCAGGCCCAGCTGCAGCTCCATTTTTAATTTAATTAATAGCCTGCACAATATCAGCTTCATTAATATCTATTTCTGATAAATATTAACTATTTTCATCCCTTACTTCTATATCATTATCTTCATTATCAATTCGTTAATCTCCCTTCAATTCTTAAAGGGCCTATTTCTATTCTCTTCTTTTATTCATCTTTTTCGCTTACAAGTACAATAGTTTGGGGTTTTGCTTTATATTTATTAGGGTTTTTTCTTCCAAGTCCCATTTTTCACTTTCTTTTGATTGTATAATCTTTGGTTCTGCATTTTCTACCTTACTTTTTAGTTCCATCACTTTCCATGCATTTTTTTTCTTTTGCAAGACCTTTTTTCCACTTTCTGATTTTCTGGAACAAGATCCCTCTGTCTCTTGGTATGCATGACTAATTTTTACTTTTCTCCTTCGATATATATTTATCCACTGTTTTCTCTAATATTTTATATAATTTCTCCGTATTGATCTTTATATTATCACTTGCGAAAATATTATCCCAGTCTTTGTTTAATTCTTCATTTATTTCTGACCATTTTATATTTTTACTGTAGAAGTTGTATTTTCCATATCCTTCCCACTTTTTCATTTCTTGCTTATCTCTGTTTTCACTTGCTTTGGAATGGACTGTTAATTCTATGATATTATGGTCTGAAATACTCGCATTATAAACTATTATTTCTTTAACATTCACCTCGTTCACAAATACTAGGTCTAAAGTACTTTCCTTTCTTGTTGGGAGGTGATTCATTTGTTGAATGTTGTATTCTAGTAGCATATCTAATATCTTTTCGAATTGCCTCTTATCTTCTGCACTACTATTACTCTCTTTTTTACATGTATAAATACAACCACAGTCTCCTATTCATTCTTTCCAGTCTAACGAAAGGAGAGTTAAAGTCTCCAGATAGGAGAATAGTCCAGTCCTTGTGATTTCTACATATATCATCCAATTTTTCTATTATTGTGTCAAACTCTTTAGTATTAGGGGGTAAATATACTACAATGTTAATTAATTTTTCAGATTCAAATTCTACTGCTATTAGTTCACATTCTGAGTTACTATATTTTTCCTTGTTTTTTGTCTTTCCCATATATCGCAGTTCCCCCTTGATCCCTATTTTTTCTATCTGATCTATAAGTTTGGAACCCTTTTATTTGATCGTCATTACCAGTCTCTTGGGAATACCAGGTTTCACTTATATTCATTATATCTATTTTCTTTTCAATTTGGGTTAGTTTTTCTAAGTACTCTATTTTTCTTTTTGAGTTACTCGTAACTAAACCCTGCGCATTCATCACTATGATGGTTTGCGTGTTATCTCCTTCATTTAATATGGGTAATAATAAGGATTTTCCTGTCTCTTTCCTGTTCTGGTATGTTGTTCTTTTCTTCATTTCCAAAAATTCTAACATTAAAAAATCCAACTTTTCCAAAATATTTGATCTGCCTTCATTATAATTATTCATTTTGTGTCTGAATCTGCAATTTTCTACATATCTGCAATATCCCCTAGCATTGTACATACGCTATTTATCTCTTGAGCTGTAGTATCTTGGAGCTGATGCTTGGAAATTCTTTGCTGACACTCCATATCGCGGTGCTGGCTTGCTTTTTTCCTTCACCTCATGTTCTTTGTTCCTCTCTTTATTTGTTTCTTTCTTATTTTGGTAATTGATTATTTAATTGATTTTGATGCATGGCTACAGGGTGCATATATCTACATTTTTTGTCGAACTTACATCCTTTTCCTTCTTTTAGGTTTTTGCATATTTTTGGATGTAGATCTCTGCAATCATCCTCATAGCCGTCTATAGAGAGAGAGAGAGAGAGAGAGAGAGAGAGAGAGAGAGTTTTTTCTAAAGTAATTCAGTTCCCACTTGTATTCCTTAGTATATAACAATTTCCGAAAACTCTAGTGTTATTTTATATCTCTTGGAATCTAATCAAGGAGTGATTCCATGCATAATTCTGGTGCAATGCAAATCACCAACATATTACATATGAGACAACAGATAAAAACCACCTACCATTTCTTTATTTGTAGTAAAACAGCTTCCTATTATGAAACGATAGTCTTAGGAGGAAAAGACGCGATTATCACATGTTCTGCCAGATCATTAAATAACCAGTAATGATGAATTTTCTGCAGTTTAATAGCGACGAGAAGAGACTAGATTCCTGTTATGCTTTTTTTTACGAAGTAACCTTTTTTATTCGTAGTATTATGATCATCCATCCCTACTAGTCCCCACTCTCCCCACCCAACCCGCTCCCTAACTGAAAACTCTTTAACAGCGTATTTCCAATCTATTTCTACCATTGTCACTATATAACTAACTTATCTCAAGACACTGATGTACCTCCTCACCAACGTTCATCCTTTAACGTCATCACCCATATTTCTGAAGTCCAAAACAGCAAGCACTTAATTCCAGTATCTACAAATCACAACTTTTCTTTCCTTCCACATTACAATCTGCAAATTGATTCACTTGAGAAGTCATAAGCTCAAAGGTCCTTATGTAATCCAATTCTTTTCTTACTTGGCACGCTTCCTAAGCCACACACCTCTTGGAAAACTTTTAAGGCCTTTTTTTTTTTTTTTTTGCTATTCCCAGCATGATGTCCTGCTGTATTTACGTGTTAATGAATATAAATTCAACCTCTACGATCATTACATTGCTTCTATCCACTCCTTTCGGAAAGTGTATAAGCGATAATACTTTTTCATTTATTTATCTCCAAGTTGCATTGACTTTAAGTAAGGTTCACAATATATCTTGTTATGAGCAGAATGAGTCTCATGCAGGAGCCGATTTATAGGTTTGGACCAAGTACATGACATAACTAATCTCTGCAATAATAACAAGAAGAAAATTGCCAATTTATATAGGGGTTCAATTGGATAGGGCTCTTGAATCAGCCTTAAAAAAGTAGATATACGAGTTTACTTGCTAAAAACCTGTTGCTATAAATCTAAAAAAAATTTAAAATTTAGTACGATAAATGGTTGACACTCATGAGAAAAATATGAAAGAACAAATCAATATGTTCAACTAGACGAACACTTTGAAAAGATGTCTGGATTCAGGAATATTTTCCAGGTGCACAATTTCATACCCTGCATACAATTCGTGGACAGTTTTAAGTGAAAAGTCATTGAATAGGCCCTGAGAAATGGTTTCATTGCCTAATCAATCTAAAATGTCGGTGGGTAGGTTCGTAGACCCAAAAGCAACTGTGGAAATTTTCAAACAACTTTGCTAAATATGGTCCAGGAACATTGATAAAAAAAAACTATGTACAACTTTTGTGAAAAGGTTCATCTCCTAATTACTATGTGGGAAAAGTTTCAGAAAAAAAATCAACGGAAGAGGGAAAGAGAAATGTCCTAGAAAAGATGTATGTGATACATTTTCATGTCCAACTTCCCATACCTTTTGTCAGGTTTGCTGATATTTTTTTCCTTAAACTACCTTGTTAAGATGTTTGCCTGCTCTCCGGTATTTTGTTAATTGTTTACCTGCTCCTTTTTTTTTTTTTTTTTTTTTTTTTTTTTTTCATGACCTCAGGTAGTCAGGTTTCAGGGAGCTCACCAGCCCAGTTCTCGGAGGATAACTCAGCAGCAGTCCATTTCCGAGTATCACCTTGTTGATGGTGGTAGTAGCAGCAGCAGAGGTTGCTCGGCAGTGAGGATGATTTTGGCGATGGTTGCCTGTGGGCAGCGGAGGAGGACCTTGACCTAGTACCCGAGGAGATGGTATCGGCATGGAAGTGTGCGATGGTGGTTCCTGAGGAGTCTGTTCCTGAAGTGGAGTGGGGAGACTCGTGCGTAGTCGCCGGTTTTTCCGGAAGGGGCGTTCTTCTGTGGCAGCTGAGATGCTGTAGTATGCATGGAAGTGTTCGATAATCATTCTCCTCTCTCTCTCTCTCTCTCTCTCTCTCTCTCTCTCTCTCTCTCGTGAGACAGAATCTTTTGGTGATTCGTATAGTCTTTGATATGACTAGGTTATCCACTGTTTAAGAATTATGATTGTCATCATTTTGGAGCGAGGAGTATGGCTCCTGGTATCTATGTTATAATTATGTGCTGGTATTTATTTGAATTGTCTGCTGGTGTTGAAAGTATTTGTGCTGTGGAAACTGTTCAGTTTATTTCTTGTCATTGGTGCAGGTATTAGTTTTCATTATTTTTTTATATGTGATGCACAATGATTGTCTTTTAATTTTATTTGTCCTCTGTTGGGAAGATTTTGTCTTCTAAACGTTATTTTTTGTTATTTTATGTTATTTTTTATGCTGCTGTGAAAGAGTTTGTAATTTAAGACTATGGGTATTGAGTATCATCGTTTTTGTCTTGCTGAGTCGCGCTGTCTGTAACCTTTACTCATTTGTAGGATAAGCGTTCTCAGTGGCGTGGTTGGTATGGTGTTGGCGTTCCAGCTCGGTGGTCGTGAGTTCGATTCTCGGCCATTCCGTTGAGGAGTGAGAGCTGTGTATTTCTGGTGATAGAAGTTCACTCTCGACGTGGTTCGGAAGTCACGTAAAGCCGTTGATCCCGTTGCTGAATAACCATTGGTTCCATGCAACGTAAAAAGGCCATACAATCAAACATTTGTAGGATATTTGTATATAATAAATTAGGTTTATATTTTTTTCGTATTTTCTTTGTCACCCTTCTTGTGTTTTTTTGCAGTCCCTTCCTGTTCAGTCCTAGTTACCAATGATTAAGATTTAATAATTTTAAAAGAACCTGACGGCCCCACAGAGAAGGGGTCCGTAACACTCAACACATAATGCTCTAATAAGTCTCAAATACCAGGGACCAAAGCTCACTTTTAAAATAACTAATGTAGAATTTTTTACAAAATTTGATTAATAATATTCCGAGAACCTCATAAAAAAATTAAAATACATAATTACAAAGTTACCATTATGTCAAGGTGTTTTTTTAAATACATAGGATTTCTCATTACTTTTGATTTTATATATCATAGTAAGTTGAAATTAAAAAAAAATATTGTAATTATAATACCATGAGTATCGAATCTTGAATTAAACAAAAGCCAAGCAAACTATCTTTCATTTGCAAACTTTACTAAAAAAATCTGCATAAAATTTTAAGGAAGGTGTTAGATAAAATGAAGGTGCCAATGCCAAATTAGCCGATATTACGAAATTTTAAAAAGAGAATCTGCTCCCAAAATTCACAAGTGAGCTGTTCATTCAGCACAAATTTACCAAATGAGCTTAAAGTAAGATATACACAATCACTTTTAACATTTATAGATTTTCTTATTCTTCTTACGCCGAAATTTTCCCTTACATCCCGAAACTGCAGCAGCTGTCTTTCTTATTCGTCCTTTCCTTCCATTCTCTCATTTGAGAACTGGGAAATAGTGACTCTCCTGGGCGTCTCGGATTTGCATCCGAATAGCCAGCTTACGCACTACAAGAAAAGATCAAGCGGCGCCCGAGAAAATTCGCCTTCGAAAAACTTAATCGAAAACGATGTAGAGAAGAGAACGCTGCCAACACGGAACTATATCTCGCCAACTTCCACTTCATGCAGTCTAAGTTTCATTGTCTGGGTTTCGTTCTCATCAGCTTCATGAAATGAAATAATGAAACTTTGATAAGGCGAACAATTGGCTTTCTTATTCTTTTGTCAAACATTAAGATTTGGAATGAAAACCAAAAGCCAGAATAAATACGTTCATAGATAAACGTTTTTTACAATTACCAATCCCAGCTATCTTACCATAAATCCCAGGGATAATTAGAAAAAAAGTATATCTTAGTTCAACCAGACCACTGAGCTGATTAAAATCTCTCCTAGGGTTGGCCCGAAGGATTAGATATTTTTACGTGGCTAAGAACCAATTGCTCACCTAGCAACGGGACCTACAGCCTATTGTGGGATCCAAACCACAATATATCGAGAAATTAATTTCTATCATCAGAAATAAATTCCTCTGATTCCGCGTTGGTAGAGGCGGGAATCGAACTTAGGACCTCCAGATTGGCAGCCGAGCGCGAAAACCACTCGTCCAGCGCGGAACTGGGTAATAATGGAAATAAACACAATTGTTTACGTAGTAAGTCGTCGAAAACTGATACCCTGGACAGCATGAAAAGGAGCAACCTTAGCATAATGCTATAACTTTATGTAATATAAGAAACAATTACCAGACAACTTGCATATTAAATAATGCGGATATTACGTAACATATCAACTAATGACAGTCCTGTTACATCTAGTTATCTTGGGCTACTACAACGAATCTCTTGCATGTAGGTCAACCTCTTCTTACTGAATATTTAAGAAACACATTTTTTTAAGATTCTCAAATTCTTGAGTTTTATTCGAGAAACTAAAAATAAGAAACATCTCAAAATGACAAACAGTTATTGCCTTCATATATATATATATATATATATATATATAGATATATATATATATATATATATTTCATGAATTATATATAAGTTTTTTTCATATAATTTTTGATGCATGACGACTACTACTAATATTATTATTATGAAGTAAAATACTGCAATCATCAATAATCACAATGAATATAAAAATGCAAAAGAAAAAGAATATCTCCATATACAGCAAAATAACCAAAAAGCCGAAAAAAAAATCCAAATTGCTGCACCGTTATCCGTAAGTCTCCTTGTTATTGAAAGCATAAGAGTGGAAAAAAGCAGCATGAAACGAAGAAATATGAGAATGAGATTTTTAGGGGGGGAACTTTCCCTAAAAAGGGACACAGCTACTCCACTTCTTCCACTTGGTCTTCCCTTTCTTCTTCTTCTTCTTCTTCTTCTTCTTCTTCTTGCCTCCAGGTCTCCTGGAAGAGTCCCCGACTCCTCCATTTTTCAGCCGCTGCGACTCCATTCCGATGTAATTTTGCGGTAGGTCGCCCCGATAAATGGATTCTCTCACTCGGCGCTTCACGGGTCTTCTTCTTCTTCCTTCTCCTCCTCCTCTTCTTGCCTCAGGTTTTTCCTACTCCTTCCCGACTCCTCTTCGTCCTCCTGCCCTACCCATCCGACTAAACACACCCTTCCCTCTCCCACCCTTCCGATTTTTTTTTTTTTTTTTTTTTAAACCATCCGTCACCTCTTCCTCTTCGAACTTTCCTTCGGTGTCCTTCCAGCGACCGGCCTCTTGCAGCTGCCTCAAAACATCAAATTCCTAACGTAGAGTTCTCTCTCTCTCTCTCTACTCATTCTCTCTCTTCTCTTCTCAGATCGTCTCTCTCCCCTCTCTCTCTCTCTCTCTCTCTCTCTCTCCACGAAGTTGAAATGAAGTGAGTCATTAACTATTGATCATTTTTTCCTTTCTCATTCTCTTGACCTCCCTAATTCTCAACGAACTTCAGAGGCATTCTTCAAAGAACCTAATGAACGATGTAAATAAAGCTGCTACTTCCGGAAATCTGACATATAAAGCAGCGTAATATTGCGTGATATTTCGAATGACACTGTTCAATCTACTCAAAATCAACTCAGTCTATAGAGTGATTCAAATGGAAATAGTCAGTCTATAGAGTGGTTCAAATGGAAATAGTCAGTCTATAGAGTGATTCAAATGGAAACAGTCAGTCTATAGAGTGATTCAAATATAAACAGTCATTCTATAGAGTGATTCAAATGAAAACAGTCAGTCTATAGTGATTCAGATGGAAATAGTCAGTCTGTAGAGTGATTCAAATGGAAATAGTCAGTCTGTAGAGTGATTCAAATGGAAACAGTCAGTCTATAGAGTGATTCAAATATAAACAGTCATTCTATAGAGTGATTCAAATGGAAACAGTCAGTCAGTCTATAGAGTGATCCATTCATTCTATAGAAAAACAAAATGAAAACTGCAAACTGAACAGATACAGAAAAGTAGAAAACGAACCAAAATAAACTGGGAAGGTAATACAGTCAGCTTTGTAGTATTGTAAATGAGAAAGGGGAGGATATTTAGACCCGAGAAATACTTTAGTGCGGAAAAATGAGCTTGGCGCCCACCTCCCCACAAAAAAAACCGCGTTGCATAAATCAACATGCCAGCTAATTGCTACAGTCTCCGTGCAGGAAATTATCACTGTAACCTGAATTATTGCGAGCAGTGAATAAGGTAGAATACGAGGTCCGTAGCTTTGAAATGTAATTACCGAAAAATAACACATTTTAATTTGCATGAAACAAAACGTGTTTTATGTTATACATGATTTTTCAAAAAGAAAAAAGAAAAAAAAAAGAAAAAAAAAATTAACGAAGGATTATCATCCTCCGCTTATTTTCGACCTCGTTTTTCATCGGCGTCAATGACCCACACCGTTGCGACGTCAGTGCATCTTTAAAGCATCCATTGAGTATTCTCGCTGGTATTGATGGACAGATTTGTTGCTACCTTTCATTTGTGTAAGACATTAGAAATTCAATTTACATAAACTGTCAAGTAATCTACTTGAAGGCTGAATAACAGAAATCTGAAAGCTGATACAAAATATAAACAGATTTCTAATCCTGGTTAGTAAAGCAGACTCGAGCTCGTGTGTGTGCCAATGCTCTTAAAATTCCAGGTTTCTTGTCTGTCCCTTTAGATAGGTCTCCACATTACTATATTAATTTCAACGACTCCCTTGCTTAAGTTCTCTTCACAATAGACTAGGTAATACTAACAACTAGTCTAGCCACTACATCATCATTTTAATCGACGAGGAAGTAGTAAAATGCATGTTATTAAAAAGGGGTATACCAATATCTATCTATCTATCTGTATAGATACACATATATATGCATATCCAATGGAGCACGAAGGAACACGTACTTGAGAATATCCTTAAATCCACGGTAGAAAGGTGAGTGAAACAAGGACTTGGAACAAGTACTTGCGTAGTATATACTACTACAGTTACTCGTTCCAAGTCCCTAACTTTCTACCGTGGATTTAAGGGTATATATGCACGTATAAACTAAAATCAGGTTAATAGAAAATTAGACTAACCAAACTTAAATATAGCAATACACATATGAAAAAGTGGGCAACAAAACCAACTGACGAGCAAGTCAAAGATTAAATTAGCTTACAATCGACATAAAAGAGGAACTAATGATTCCATTTATAGCTGTCACCAGAGTCCGATAAAGGTAGAGCAATCCGCAACTGTTTCGTGTAATCCTCGCGAGCAAAAGTATTTGCACATTCCTTGATAACGCAGAAGAATGACAATGTTAAGCGGCATTGCCCGTTGCTCCTGACTTTATAAAATCGACATCTCGTATCCCTGACTAAAACTGGAACAGGTAAAGCTGTAGACGTTTGGCAAATGCAGAGAACAGGCGACAAACTTTATAATAGGCCTTAATCTGTAAATGATTATTATTAGGAATAATCTCACGTTTATTTAGAGTAAGTCTGGACAAATCTACTATTAACTTCTTTCCCGATAGTATTTTGTTAATTCGTCAGAGATATATGGCATTCTCGTGCAAGGCTGCTGTTCAGCTAGTCGGAGTTTTCTATCTAAAGAAGTTTGAAAATATATTTTGCTAAAACACCCTCTAAAAATACAACACAAAAAATTATCAAGTATATTTTCTGAGGATCGGATAACAGGATATGGAAGAATGTCTTTAAATTTTTCTTATCACGCGCTTGGCCTTTGTTCCTAGACTAATTGCTTAGGCATTCCTTAACCCTGACGAAGCTAACATTGTTTTTTAATGAATGGAAGTCTGAAGAAGAAAAACTGATCTAAAAGAATTGCTAACTTCAATGACGTAAGAGGCGGTAACTAAGCTACGGCCATCTGTACTGTTACTATAGCTGGTTCACTTAAGGTAGATTCTTGGATGAGCCCTATTCTTACGAGACGTTTGTTTGGCGGCCGTTGATTGGCTGGTACCGGGTGGTAGCCAGCTCCCAGCCAATCAGCGGCCGACAAACTAACGTCTCGTAGGCATAGGGGCTCTTCAAGAATCTACCTTAAGTGAACCAGTTATAGCAGTAATAATGATAATAACCGAGAAATCTCCGCATACCGAAGCCCATACCAATCCTTAATAACAGCCTTTGATCAAACTGGAATTCGGTGCAGCGACATCACTTGCCAATATCATCAATACCAGTGAATATGTTCAGATCCATCAAAGATAAGGGATAAGGTATTGGCGGCGGCGGAGGAGCAGGAGGAGGAAGGGAAGGAGGAGGAGGAGGAGGAGGTCTACAGAAAGGGACTCTACGAGGAACCTTAATCCGCGCGTCTTATGCATCTCGGACAATGCGAGTCATCTCGAAGATTACCTTTCGATCTTGCATTATCAGACTCGCCAGGGGAGAGAGAGAGAGAGAGAGAGAGAGGGAGGGAGAGAGAGAGATGGCCGACTTCTAAGGCAGTCTCGAAGGACCCCCTGGCTTCAGCACAGCCTCTTGTCTAATCCGACACAATATACATCAAACGAATCCCAGGACAAACAAATATACCCAAAGGAGGGGTCTCGCTTAGGTTTCGCTGAATTATTGGAGGTAGGAAGCATGGAGGTAAAAGGGTGACAGGGGGGGGAAAGGAGAGGTGATGATAGGGGATAGGGGGGAGAGGTGATGAAGGGGGTCTTGCTATAGGCAAAGAAGAGCAGAAGGGGAGCCGAGTTTGCGGCTGACGAGTCCAGCCCAAAAGAATAACAGAATCGATAAATATAATAAGAAAGGAAAATGGCGAATTCGGCAGTACAAAAGAGAGTCTGGTTAGAGAGAGAGAGAGAGAGAGAGAAGAGAGAGAGAGAGAGAGAGAGAGAGATCCTTCATAATGTAAAAGGGGCAGATCAACCCATTGAGCCTTTGAAAGACCTTCATTTAGGACTTGAGGCCAGGCTCAGGGGGAGAGATAACATTTTCTTTTGTCGACTTTGGCAAAACATATTTTCGAGCTCATTCATCGCGGGACTCCGAAGGTATTCGATCTCTTTTCCTCCAACCCCTCGCTCCTCCTCCTCCTCCTCCTCCTCCTCCTCCTCCTCCTCCTCCTCCTCCTCCTCCTCCTCCTCCTAGGACTGAGGAGATTCTTTAGTTTCATATTCGAGGGCTCTGTTTGCATGGATGAGATAAGGAAATGTATATCGAAGCTGCTACGACGGATAAGATGGCTTCCTGCTTGCTCGAGTAAACAGTTCGCTACTCTAGAGTCCTCGTGGATAATGGAACCCATTAATGTTAAGAAATGGAAGAAGCAATCCTTCTCGTAGTTTTTTTTTCTAAAGCTTCTCCTCGTTCTCCAAGGGCGTCCTGGACTGACTCCTATTGTGACTCTTGTACACATCGAGCTGAAAAAAATGTAACTCAATGCGCATCTGCTCTGTCACTCGAGTTGAGAAAAGGCTGAAACACAAGAGAAAGATTGGGGAAACCAATCCAGAACTGAGTACGGTAAATTTATCGAAGTGGGCCTTCATAAAAATTCGTATGAGTCCTTCGATAACAAAAGTAAAAATCATGAGAAAAATAAGAGAACATAAAAAATGAGTATAAAGTTCGCAATTTAAGAATTATACAGGAGAAAGGAACTAAAAGATTGCAGAGAAGAACAAGACAAAACATAACAATAACAAGCAGTGGATGATTTCATGCAAGGCAAATATGACTGCGTGAATGACCAAACAGATAACAGAGAATAACATTAAACAAGACAATAATTTCGCAGAATGCAGCAAAGCAAATCAGTGAATGGCTTTGTACCAGACTTTTCTTCATTCGACATAACGAGGTACATTTACATTAATGGCCGGGGCATTCAAGGGGTTTGCTTACACTGTTGACAAATCATAACGAATGCAAACAAATTAATTTGGCAGTTCATGGGGTTGGTTGGGTGACCCACTCCGTTGGCTGTTTCAGATCTCAACAGAACACGGCCATCGAGGCAATACAGTTACAAGCCCCGTGCTGGGCCAACTCCGTTATTAAAGGCAATAAAAAAATGACGTTCTTAATGGGCTATAGCACGTCCCCCTTCCTCGACATTGATAACATAAAAGGTGCGTCGTTGGTCATAGATATCCAAAATCAATACGGAAATTTGCACAGGGTGGGACAGAAAGCAGTGAAAAAAAAAATAGTGCGAGGTCATTATTTGGACGATTTCAATTAGTGCGAAAAGAAGAAACTAGTTACTATTTGAATGAATGCAGAAACTAGCAATAATTTCAACGACTCAAATTAATGAAAAATGCAGAAAATAACCGTTATTTAAGAGATTTAAAATTAATGAAAAAAGTCAGAAACTAAGCATTAAAAGATTTAAATTAATAATAAATGCAGAAACTAACTCTTATTTGAACGATTTAATTAAATAAAAATGCAGACACTAAACCTTATTTGAACGATTTAATTAAATAAAAATGCAGAAACTAAACCTTATTTGAACGATTTAATCAAATAAATATCAGAGAGTAAACCTCATTTGAACGACTTAATTAAATAAATATCAGAAAAATAAACCTCATTTGAACGACTTAATTAAATAAATATCAGAAACTAAACCTTATTTGAACGATTTAATTAAATAAATATGCAGAAACTAAACCTTATTTGAACGACTTAATTAAATAAATATCAGAAACTAAACCTTATTTGAACGATTTAATTAAATAAATATTCAGAAACAAGTATAATTTGAAAGACTTCAATTATTACAAAATGCAGAATCTAACCACCGCAATTGGCGCACTAGAGGAAAGCAATTCAAGAATAAACAGATACAAAAACAGATACAAAGTAGCAAGCTGCGTATCACATCCTTTGCGTAGCAGATACCGTGCGGGAACGCCATAGATATTGATATGACGATCCCCCGCAGACGATATGACGCGGAGTAAGTGCAAACAGGCAGTTGTGTGTGTTACGGGACGGAAGACATATGCTCCGCTAATGTGACTATGCGAGACAAATATACTCAGATATAAAGCTTTATGGAAAGCGTAAGTATATATTGTCTGATAATAACGTCAGTAATAAAACGCGGAAACAATTCACTCTGGAACCGTTTAATGCAAAGGTAATATGCTATTACATTTGCATACGCGGTGTTCCATCAATTTTAGAGGCTACTTCAGTAAAATGCTGTCTGGCTCCTGCAATTTATGGTAGGCTTTGTAAATTTCAAAGTAAATGTGAAATGAAATGGGAATGTTTGCCGCTGTATATACATGCAAATACAAATGTACGCAAACAAGCACTTGTATATCAATTTGTGAATGTCCATTCGTTCATGCAAATATATGTGTGCGCGCGCGTGTGAGTGTGTGTGCGCGCACGCGAATGTGTGGGTACATACATGTACATACGTAAACAAGCAAACTCAAATACACATATAAGTTTTTTTATTTATTAATGTACACTAGAATAACTATATATACACACCTACATAGACAATATCCATAATAAACATATAAAGTTATATTATTATATCTATATATATATCAATTCAAGCTACAAATGTCCTTTAATATCTAAATTCACTTTACCTTCGGTACATATATGAAAATATATCATTTGGGAGGTAAAGTGAATTTAGATATTAAGGACATTTGTAGCTTGAATTGATATATAAAATGGATCACGGAGTTTATTGTGATTAATTATTCATATATTATATATATGTATTAAGCTACAAATGTCCTTTAATATCCAATTCGCTCTACCTTGGAATTAATATATTTTCATATATGTTAACCAAAGGGGAATTTCTTAGTTGATAATAACTTCGTCCTCTCGTGGATTCGAACTAGCGCACAGAACAGAGGAGAAATCAGGACTTCAGTGACGATGCCAACTCGGCCAACAAGTGAGGTATAAGTTGATACACCCACACTTATTCCACGCGGGGCGGGATGGGGCACACACACACAGACACACACATATATAGTAGTATATGTGTGCAGATGTACCACGAGGAAAAACAAAACACTGAGAATTAATTAATCCTGACAGTTTTAGACGTAGTGGTTCCAGTGTATCAGGAGAACATTAATAGTAGAAATCTACCAAGCAGCAAGGAGGCAAATTGTAGAAAATATTTACTTCTTGTAAGCTGAAAAAATTCCAAGAGGAACAATCAACTCATTAGCGTCAGAGGTCAGTTCACAACTTACAAAATTGCCTTATTAATTTCTGCAGGTGGGCTCATGCTTTTACTTTCGGCTAGGTAATCTGCCAACCTCAAAATCTGCACATTTTACACATTTCTTTGAAATATCGGATTGATTTTATACATTCCTTGGCTGATATTATAAAACTGGAGTCTATAATACGTCCTTTATAGTGTATTACTGGAATAAATTATCTCATCGGCCCCTGAATTTCTACCACTAAGTATCGGTTCTATCGAAGATAACTTACAAAACTAAAGCCGGAACTGGTCATGACTTATACGCAAAGATTAATTTTTTTTCCTGTGGTACATTATAATTATTAGAAACCAACATCAACACCTCGATTTGGCTAAAAAGTCCATTTCTACCTTCCTACCTTCACTTCTATAGCCACGCCAAGTATCTATCGAATCGTTAGCACACGCTGTTAACTATTTCGCTTTACCTAATCTGAAGCACCTCTCTCTCCTCTCTCTCTCTCTCTCTCTCTCTCTCTCTCTCTCTCTCTCTCTCTTTAGGCGACTGAATGCATCTTATCGACCGATCTTCTTGCCTGGCTTTAACACTTGGTTTGTTTGTTTGTTTGTATGGTGTTTTTTCGTTGCATGGGACCAGTGGTTATTCAGCAACGGGACCAACGGCTTTACGTGACTTCCGAACCACGTCGAGAGTGAATTTCTATCACCAGAAATACACATCTCTTACCCCTCAATGGAATGTCCGAGAATCGAACTCGCAGCTACCGAGGTGGCACGCCAACACCATACCGAACTGAGTTCTATCTCTTACCTTGAACGACTTATTCAACAGCAGTTCAAGTTAGTACAGTGCTACACTTATTTCCACCCCTGTCTCAAGAGGTGCCCAAATAAATCGCTTCGTTTGCGAGACTTTTTATCATTCTACCATCCACCTTGCATTTTAAAACATTTCTATCTAATTATTATTATTATTTTCTTTTTTTAATAAGTGAGATCTCTTCTTTCTATATTTCCCTGTACTTCCTCCTACTTCTTCCTAATGAACGCCATATTCTTTGGAAGCTTTAATTTCAAGTCAGCGGCCCCTGTTCCATATAGATAAGTTTCACCCACTGAATAATAATAGTAATATTAAAATAAAAAGGCTCCAATAACAAACTTTACTCGTTATATCCTCACCCATGCCGATTATTATCTCTGTAAATAGGAGCGATAAAATTCCGTGAAATATAATACCTGAAGAACAATGAACCTTCATTTGGCCGTTGTATCGCTAATATACAATTTCATCAAGTATATTTATATCATTAGTAAAATTATGGGAGTAGAAATAAAATATTTTTGAAAGAAAAACACATAAATATGGAAATAGAAATAAAATATTTTTGCAAGAAAAACACATAAATATGGAAATAGAAATAAAATATTTTTGAAAGAAAAGTACATAAATATCTACGACAAATTTACTGCTTACAATGTAATGGACATGCTAGTCTCAAGAAGATAAATAAAACTGAGCCTTCATACTTAAACCTTTATAAAATTAAATTCTTTTAAATATACTATCCAAGGAACCTGGTACAGATACAACCAATACAAGAAATTCAGTAGCAAATGGCACATCAACATACAAGTACATTCTGCTTACAGATGAGTTGATTTACTTAAAGCCTTGGCGAACACCAATGTCGTTGGGGAGTGGGTTACGTGCTCGCCTACCGATTCGGTAGTCGTAAGTTCGATTCCCCGCTCTGCCACCACGGAATCAGAGGAATTTATTTCTGGTGAATAGAAATTCATTTCTCGATATAATGTGGTTCGGATCCCACAATAAGCTGTAGGTCCCGTTACTAGGTAACCAATTGATTCCTAGCCACGTACAAAATATCTAATCCTTCGGGCTAGCCCTAGGAGAGCTGTTTATCAGCTCAGTGGTCAGGCTAAACTAAGATATACTTAATTTATCAACTGATCACCTTCGAGCAGTAGAGTTCTACATTCGATTCCCGTCTTAGGTAATAACTTGCTTTCGAAAGTTATTCTGAAGCTGTGCCCACTGATTATAACCAATAAACACGATGCAGATGAGGTAAAAGAACAAAAAAAAAGAGAGAGAGAGAGAGATTTCTTTTTGAATTTTTCTTCCAGCTTACACTTTCACTGACCAACAATCTTCTATCCCTGAAGAGACGGGTCAATCTCTTTCTTCTGGGATTAAACACCACACTATCCTTTCCCCTTATTTTCCTACCGGAAATGCATTACGGGAAAACAGAATATGGTTTCAGCTATTATGCCTGTAAACTCTTTTCATAAACAAAGAAACAGATGAGGGAAACTGGAATAGAAAATGTACCATTCGAGACAAGTGCAGTATTCAAATTTAACTGTAAAATGCTGCCTTGTAGTATACAGGACTAAATACGTTACAAGAAACAGACAAGACAGATGCACAAAACGTATTTTAAAGCGAAAATAAGATATCAAATGTTACTTGCGCACATATCTCAAAAAATCTGTTATGCACTTGAGACAAACAACACGCTCTCTCTCTCTCTCTCTCTCTCTCTCTCTCTCTCTCTCTCTCTCTATCTCTCTCTCTCTCTAATTTAGTCAAAATTCAGTTTAAGATCTAAATGACACGAGGCCGTCAGTGACCAACAACCTAATGAAATGCAGACTGACGGGAACCCTTGTCCAAAGTACCGGGCCGTTAAGTAGACGGCAGGAATTTCGTTCAGTAAAATAAATACATTTCACAGTAAAAGGTGGAAGCGCGATGGAAAGGAATGTCTTTAGTCATTTCTGTGTTAAATATAAGGCCCAGAAATTTAGACATCAAGACCTAGCTTCATTTGACTATAACGTAAACGCACGCATTCCGAAAGAGTTAAGCGAACTATGTTCACCCACACACATGTACGATTAAATAATGAAAGCGTGACAATGATCTCATTTTCAATCACTCTCAATTTTTCCGACACTTTTGTGATTGGGCTTTCATTACCAAAATGCAAAGAACCTATATTCTGGCTACATATAACATTTATACTAACTATTGCATTCGATTAAATAGCGCAATAGCGGCTGGAATCAAGATCTTCGACTTAGTCTCTACTGGCATTTTCCTAAAAGGCTGTTCGATTTTTCTCTATCACCGACTCTACAGATGTCATAGATGTAAGACGTGCATTATCTGGAAGGCCAAACTCAACTTAGTGACTGTAGCGCTCCTTTCGTTGCTTACAATATATCGAGTACCTATAGATACAAACACACCCACAAAACTTCAAACTGTAAATCAATAACATTATTGGTCATTACATCAAACGATCAGCAGTGACGTGTGATTTATCAGTCCTTTCGTAACTACTGTGAAAGATTAAAATGATATACTGATAAAAAATTTTGCAGATATATTTTAAATGATAGGAAGTATTGCCGATGTTCTAGCAGATTAAAATTCATTATCTTCATGATAAAATCCTCGTCAATTCACAAATATATTGAGCTTTTTCACTCTGTTTGCACATTGTAAGCAATGGAAAGACAAGGAACTATGTACTAGATTCTGAGAAGTAACGACGGGCTCTCTCTCAAATCATTTTGTATGCTCTTAGGAGAATTTGTACTTTGTATTTCACTTCTTATTTTATTCAAGGTAGCGAAAGACCTGAATGTTACAGCACATGACCTAAGACCTTTAGGTAAATTATTGATGAAATGCTAATTGTGAAGGATTCATGGTTGATGGCTAAACTTCCATGACCGAATTCAGAAGCACTAATTGTGAGGTTGACATTAAAGTGTGCTGAATTTACCATGGACATCATAAATGAACAAAATTTATGGTATTATTCACCTGAATATTTCTCTCTCTCTCTCTCTCTCTCTCTCTCTCTCTCTCTCTCTCAGTTCTCTCTGCTCTTATCTCTGCCTCTCATTCTGCTCTCGTCTCTCTCTCTCTCTCTCTCTCTCTCTCTCTCTCCTGTCAGCGCTTTGCGTCATGAGCGGTGGCAAATTGTCAATCAAAGGGCACTGAATTCAATAGCGTGCTAAAGGGTCATCAAATCTAACCACAGTACACATACTGAGCCGCTACCTCAATGTATGTTTAAAAACCTTCTCGTGACCATTAAAACACTTTTACTACACGCAAGTGATTTATCACCAGTTTTTGCTCGCTCTCTCTCTCTCCTCTCTCTCTCTCTCTCTCTCTTGCTGACTTTACTAATACCGTTAAAAAAAGTATTTGCTACGGGGGTCTTTGGCTGATTAACTTCCGTAAAAATATCTAACAATTGTGTAGCAGAGAGAGAGAGAGAGAGAGAGAGAGAGAGAGAGAGAGAGAGAGAGAGAGAGAGAGAGAGAGAGAGAGAGAGAGATTCATACCGGATACCCGGAACTGACTCCGGTCAAAGCATGTCAGTATCTATTTTCAATTATGCAACCTTGGTCCTTGTAGAAGGGCCCTTGTCGCTGTTTAGAATTTCCGTAACGTTGAACAGGACAGACAAATCAATAACAGGAAAACCAAGAGCACACACATACATATACTGCGTTATTGGCAACGTCAATTTCAATAACATTGGTTATTGTATATGGTTCATAAGAGATAACTAAGAACTACTGACAAACCTGTCAAATTCAATGACATTTAACAGGTGGCCAAAATCTCTCTCTCTCTCTCTCTCTCTCTCTCTCTCTCTCTCTCTCTCTCTCTCTCTCTCAGAGACACACACACACACATCAACAGAACAGCAAAATCCCTAACGGAGTACGACGACGATAACTTCAATAGAAACCTAACGTAACGTGAGAAGTCAGCCATAAACAAACATCAATTACCAGACAAATTGTTAATTTTACGAAATACGACTCCTCCTCAAATATCATTCGATACACGAACCCCGTTCATTCTTTATTAAGTGCTTATATCCCGAAATCAAAGAACGGCACAAAACGAAAATCCCATTTTGTATTGATGAAATTTCTTTATAGAAAGAAAAAATAAAACCGGTCTGTTTTCCTAGTTCATTCTTCCAGATGCCGCCTTCACAGTCTTCCTTCCCTGTCCAATAAAAAGAAGCATATATTTCTTCTCAACATTCCCTTCATTGCTTTCTTCCATTATTCCTCCTTCTGTCTTTCTTCAGCTCTCGTCTACAAATGAAAGACAAAATTATTTTCTGTTTTTGAGTTCCTTCTTCATCCCTCTCGCGTTTCTATACCTTGAATACATCACCTCTTTTAGCATAACCTACTCCCACCCTTTCTCGTTACAAGCCATTCAGCCCCTTTCCTTCTCATCGTCAGAGAAGGAAAATTTATACCTACAGTACTTGTTTTTCCAGTACTTTCTAGTCTGTTCTCTCAACCCGCCTCCCATTCCTTAATCCATATACACACGTTGTTTTCCAAGTTCTGTCATTCCCTCCTCTCTTCACACAACTCTATGCTACTCCTTTCCTTCTTCCCCAGAAGATCCTACGGAAGGCAAAACTTCAATTATTTTTTAATCCTCTCCCCTTTAATTTCTTCCCCTCTGTTCTACCAAAACCGGAAAAACCTCAACCGTTGGTGTTTCCCTAGAATATTTCTTTCTACCCTCATCCTTCCACTTTTCGTCTTCCTACATTTCTCTTTCTTTTCGTGCCAGAATCAGAGCGGAAAAAATGAAGACTATTTTCGTCTCTCGAGCTTATTTTTCTTTTCCCAGTCCCTCATCCGCCCCTCTTTGCACCCCCTTTATTCCCTTCCTCCCCTGGCTCCCCCCCGGCCCACCCCCCCGCCACAATCTTCCATCTGGAAATGCAAATGGACGTCGAGCCATAATGAATCGGCCCTGTGTTTGCCCAAAGAGAGAAAATTTCACCCTCCCTTTGAACTCTTAAGCGCCCTACAAGAACACTTCGGGGATGAAATCACTATGCAAGGGCACGCACGAACGCCCCATGCAACGGATGGCCAACAACTGTCTCGCTGAGTGCCTCGACAGAACGAGCTATGTGGCACCCCAGGGGATCCCAGAGGAAGAGCAGTGCCTACCTTGGCACCGACACTTCTCGAGGAATTTACGGTACCTCCGAGCCTCCTATTCTACTTATTCCCCGATAAACACAATGTTTCTAACATGCAGGTTTCAGGCGAATATCGTACTGGTTCTCTTCTAAATATTGTAGATGTACATGCATAGTATGTTGTTTCCTATGTATCTAAACACATTTTTAATGATGTTATAATCTATTTTTCGGAGCGGAAGTAATGTTCAAAAAGGTGTAACAATATGGAGCTTGCAAAGTTTTTAACTGATTGATGCAACAAATATTATACTTTTGGAATTTAAAAAAAGAACCCATGAGCACTTTGTGAAATTACGAATATTTTGCTTGGGGAGAATTTTGTGAAACAATGAAACAAATTCAATCAACCCAACAATAAATAATGTAAAACAGTAACATGAAAATATATAAATAACAAAATCTGGCATGTTAATCTAAGTATAAGTTCAAAATTAATCATTTCACTGCCGGAAATTCTTATGAAGGACGATGAAACTAAAGCTGGAGAAACAGGAAAAAAAAACAACTTTAACGGAGGCTTATTAACCATAGCAGATGAAAATATGAGCGATTGAATAACTGATCATATAAATATTACAAGTGTCCCAACGGTGACAGGGTCCACCAGAACAGCTCAACCGTTTCCATGATACTTCTCCCGTTGGCATTAAAAGGAACCAAGATAAACAGAAAAGACAAACAAACAAACAAAAGTTCCGGAGAGTTTCAAGGATCCCATCCACTTTTTTTCTGGAGTTGAATGAGGGGAGGAGGAGGAAAGGCTAAATGCTCTATAATGACATGATGGAGACATTATGCAAACAGCCATTTTCTTCTTTCTGATTGTTTCCATTATATCGTAGTACAATTTTTTCTTTCCCGTCAGAATGCTTTAGTTTTCTTCCGGACTCTGTTAAAATCTTTTAGCAAAGACATGATCAACGATATTGTCGCATTAGTTAAATTCTACATGAGTGGAGAAAACGATTAAGGGATATTTTTCCTGTGTGTTTGTATTACATGTAAAATTATACGAGCTGGAAAACTTGAAATAAACTCTTACGTGTGAAAATAATTATGCGTGTCAAGGTTGTAAGTAGAAAAAAAATTGGATATTGTAAATCTTCCGATACGAGAACACAAATTACAAATATTTTGCTTGTGGAGAATTTTGTGAAACAATGAAACAAAATGGATGGTAGGCAAAATGAAATGTTGCTGATGATGTCACTCCTTAGAGACATATCAAAATGGCACTGGTATACAAATAATGATCCCCTGTACACATTATGTCACAATAGTATTTCTAATAGACATTAAGTTTATTCTTGACACCTTTACAATTTGGCTGACATTTTAAAGAGATAACTCCGAAGAGGAGGGCAAACGAATGCCCTGATCGAGACATGAGGGCAACTGAATGCCCTGATCGAGGACAGGAGAGCAACCGAAAGCCCTGATCGAGACCAGGAGGGTAACAGAATGCCCTGATCGAGGACAGGAGAGCAACCGAATGCCCTCATCGAGACCAAGAGGGCACCCGAATGCCCTGATCGAGGACAGGAGAGGCAACCCAGAAATCGCCCTTGACGAGGGATCAGGAAGAGGCAACCAGGAATGCCTCTGATCGAGACCAAGAAGGGCACCCGAATGCCCTGATCGAGGACAGGAGAGCACCCGAATGCCCTGATCGAGGACAGGAGAGCAACAGAATGCCCTGATCGAGGACAGGAGAGCAACCGAATGCCCTGATCGAGACCAAGAGGGCACCCGAATGCCCTGATCGAGGACAGGAGACGGACAGAGAGAGACATACAGACCGACGCGGGTCAACGATAGGGAAAAACTATAGTCATCCTGACTTTGTCTAGTACATACTCACAAGCACACTCACTGATACAAGACAAAAGCGGCATAAAGAACAAACGAATAATGGAGCTAAAACAGCCAGAAGAAGAATGCGAGTTCCAAAGTTTTCGCACAAATCTTGAGGAATGTGATCAGGAGCAGGATTTCTAAGGATTAGGGGAGGCCAACCCCATGGGGTTTTCAACCCAGAGCTCTTGATTATATCTGGATCTTAGATTATTCTCTCTCTCTCTCTCTCTCTCTCTCTCTCTCTCTCTCTCTCTCTCACACACACACACGCAGGACTAATTTTTCCAGTCTAACTTTCTTTTTCGAATTATGCTTAAACATCTAATGAAAATGGAAATGAAAACATAAGAGGACTTAAAAAAGATTACGACAGAAAACTAAGAAGAAGGGAATCTGATGCAAACCAATAACACGGAAATACAAAATAGGACGGAAAATGAACCAGGGTGAAATGAGCTTACAAAGAGGAAAAAACCTTTCTCTGATGGTGGGAAATAATGATGGTAAAAAGATCATAGGATTAAAGCTAAAAATACTGAGCATAAACTTCGCAAAGGAGCACAGCGGCAGAGAAGAATTAACGAACTGTATGACAACGCACGACTTCCCCCTCGAGCTGCAACGCGTCTTCTGATGTATTTCCTCAAACAACTCCCAAGTTTTTATGTTTATGCAAAATATGAGATACGCATGATTGCTCTGCCCAAACAGCTTGCTGTTTACTTACGTGTATGACTCTCTTTGAATAGATATATACATTTAGATATTAAAGCTTCTACCGGGCGTACTTTTCGCTCGCGATAAAATCTGGAAAGTCATTTCAATGCACCTTCCCACTCGAGAGAAGGACGAAAAGGGGAAAAGCTGCATGAGAAGTTCCCTTTCTTAAACGAAAAGGCCGATGGAACGAGAAACTCGGTCTCTGAAGAACGACACATACAGGAGGGGACAGGGGGCGGGGGGATGTTCAGGGGCAGGGGTGTGGTTTGGGTACGTGAGGCGTCTGACCCCGGAGGAAGTAATAGACCAGTCTTCTAAGAAAAGGGAGATAATGGGACAAAGAGAACGGTAACTAGACCACCACCTGATATTGTTGAACGCAACTCTGCTATATTGTTCGTATTAATAATAATGACAATATCCTTTATCTCAGCTCAGGGTCATATATATGGAATATACAATGTAGAGGCAATACAATACACACAATCTAGATACACTAAATATGAAAAAAAAAATTATAATCGGCAATATCCACACAGTTTCTGAAGGGCTGACTGGTTGTATTTTATGAAAATGAGTCATTTTTAGGAGTAAAAAAATATTTCACTGCCAAAAAGATTTTTGCTGCATACACATCAATTGACGACAATTTTAAGTATAAAAATATAATTAATGAAAGCACGTAATCGTGATTATTTAAAACCAATCTGATTAAGCAATGGTGTTTCCAGGACTTTAGACTATGAAATAAACAAATCATCAGCTAATCTCGTCAGAAATAAGAGATTAACAGTTAATCAAGTTGCATATTATGTAAATAAACAATTAACCAGACAAGCAATTAAACTAATTAACACATTCCATGATTATACAGTTAAGAGATGCCAGATAATATGTTAATCAGTTCAGCCAACAGAGCCTCACAGCTAATACGGTCGTACAACTCACAGTTGCACGACTGACCAGTTAGAAAAATTTTGTAATCATCTCATCTTTCCCGGATAAATATCTCTTCATGTGAAAAGTGAAGATTGCTTTTAATTAGTCTCCCCCACCTAGGCCTATAGATCCTATAAATATTAGTCATCGTCTTTAATTACGATAGGATATCTGATCAGGTCTGTCGATGAATAATGAACGTATACCTTGTTACTCGATATAAGAACAGGTAAAATATCACTTATAATGAAAATGTCGATGGTTCATCTGAGCCGATCAAAGATGGTCTTTAAAATGACACTGACAGATGCGGCGGCTAAATAAGCACAATGAAAAATGAGACTGCTCCATAATGGAGATCAAAAACTAATCAGGTCACAAAATAAAGATATTTACACACCGTCCTATGACTGACAAACTCTACCCCACCCCCTTATACTACCCTCCCGTGCTGAATCTCGCACGACCAGTTATTAAGTCATTAACCTTGCAATCACCTGTCCTTCACCTCTACACCTACAGTGACCTGCAAACCCACTTTTGCCTTCAGTTGCTTGAATGGGGATAAAAAAAATAAAATAAAATGACTGCAATCTTCCTTGTACTGTCCGTTTATTTCATCGATGTGATTTTTATTCGTTAGCACACACTAACAAATACTTGCATTCATTCATTTTCTATTCTCCGTTAGAATATTGGGATGAAGTTGCAACCCACTGCCTTTCGTCGCATGGGCTGTGGCTCACAGTCGAGTAGCAGTTTAGGTCATCACCCACAATGGGTCAACGTAACATTACCATATTGCTCCGTCCTGGACCGGAGTCCTAACCCTAGTCCACCAGAAGGTGACATATGTGTGTGTGTGTGTGTGTGTGTGTGTGTGACTGTTTATGACTGATGCCATCTGATGAATGATTATTAATTTCACATTTTCTAGTTTTCCGCAAGGAAGCTTTGACAGCTAAATTATATACTTCACAATAGTTATATTCACAAAACACACACCGCTGAAAGCAGGGACCTTTCGTCAAACAGAAAAAAAAAATCCAACGTCCTCAGCCGCTCCACAAAGCTCAGGAAACATTGTTTATTCTACGGAGAGACAAAAAAAAAGTGTTATATGCTGATGACGAAATTCTATTAAGTGACATTGGGGAAGCAACCATATAACGATGATGATGTTTCTACAGAGCCAGTAAAGGATGAATTGGGCATTCGGATTTTACTTAAGTAGAACAAATAAAAAGAAGACCGAGATAAAAAAAAAAAGGACTTACAAACATACGCACTAAGAATTAATAACACTTATTGTTGATGTCTAAACTAATACTTAATTTCGAATATTTTTCTTCCATCACTTAGAACACATTAATGCAAAGGCTTCCATTACAGAACTAATTAGGGAGCTCTAACATTAAACCTACAAAATTTTAGCTCTCAAAGGGACGCCGCTCCCCTTGACAACTTTCGTTTCTTGCTTCATCCATTCACTGCTGACTCTTATGATTGATTGGGGGAGGCGGCGGCTTTGATCAACAATCAGAAGTATATCGACGCACAATGACAGAGAATATCTGATAAGATCAGACATTCTTTCATGTCCACTGTGTCACCGCACAGAACCCGAGAACAAGGCCGAGGAAGACTCCGAGGTTGATTTGTCCCAAATAACTAAATTGGAATGAAAGCCCAAATAGATTACTTGTATCCTTTACTTTGAAGCGTCTCTTTTGAACTGGGGACAGGACGGGCAGCAGATCAATGGTCCTTTTGAAGTGGATGAATGTTTGGATCTCTCTCTCTCTCTCTCTCTCTCTCTCTCTCTCTCTCTCTCTCTCTCTCTCTCTCTCTGAATCTTATGAAAGGGATGAATGGCATTAAAAATCTTTTCTCACTCTCTCCCTCTCTGTCTCTCTCTATGGCACTTCCGAAGAGGCTGAATGACAGGGTTTCTCTCTCTCTCTCTCTCTCTCTCTCTCTCTCTCTCTCTCTCTCTCTCGGGCCCTTAAAAAGGCACTAAAAATCTTCCTCACTCTCTCTCCCTCTCTGTCTCTCTCCATGGCACTTCCGAAGTGGTTGAATGTCAAGGTCTCTCT
Organism: Macrobrachium nipponense; assembly: GCF_015104395.2. Taxonomy (NCBI): domain Eukaryota; kingdom Metazoa; phylum Arthropoda; class Malacostraca; order Decapoda; family Palaemonidae; genus Macrobrachium; species Macrobrachium nipponense. Next base: position 4,798,537 of record NC_087216.1, read on the forward strand.
CTCTCTCTCTCTCTCTCTCCTCTCTCTCTCTCTCTCATAACATAACACACTAACCTTCTCTCCATAGCTATTATGTAATATAACCTCATCGTCTCCTCCCGTGGAAAACAGTAGCATCTACATTAAGAGCAATTACTAGTCGCAATCGGGACATTATCGACCTTATGGTTATCTGAATAAAATAAACAACATCGAATATACATGCTTAATGAGTTTCATTTTAGAGGCGCAAATGCATTTAATGAACCATTCGAGATCATCCCCTCTTTAAATGAGAGAGAGAGAGAGAGAGAGAGAGAGAGAGAGAGAGAGAGAGAGAGAGAGAGAGAGAGAGGACATCTTTAAGCAAGTATGGAAGTCGTTTGCAAATGGTAATTTTCCAAACAGTCAAAGTCTGCTCTTTGTCTTTGCTATAATATAAATATTATTGAAATCAAGATATCAACTCCATACTGAATATAAAAATATGCTCTGAAATGTAATCTCTCTCTCTCTCTCTCTCTCTCTCTCTCTCTCTCTCTCTCTCTCTCTCTCTCTCTCTCTCTCTCTCGTACTAATCCGTAAATACAGACACACTCAAAACAAAACACATAGGAAATTTAGTTTTCCATTATCAGACACATAACATAAAATGATTTAGGCACATTAAATATTCTTGTTAGGTATTTACTCAATTACTTAGAGCAAATTACAAAATCTGATGTTCGCTAACGATTAGAGTGTGATTTAAGTCACAGGATCGTGAATGGATGTTTAAAAAAAATTAATTCTATTAAGACCATTAACCAGAGTGAGAGACTGAGCTCTCAATTAGATTTCGAACTTTATTGAGGTGAAGCTAACGGTTTTATCAGTGAGTGAGCAATAAGCAGATCACATAAGAGCAGTAATATTGGCAAAAATCAAACGCATACTTTGCAGCTCGTAATTATTCTTTGAAAATTCTGAGAAGGATTGCTTCCGCTAGATTTAAACTGGCTGAGATGTAAGTAAAACGGTACCTGAAACGTCTGAGAAAGCTTTAAACTGGTTATGCCTGAGAAAGACTACTCACAATTAATCTAAACTGGCTGAGATCTCTCAGAAAGACTACTTACGATATATAAAAACTGACAGAGAGCTCTGAGAAAGAATATTTATGAGACGTTAAAGTGGTTGAAATTTTAGAAGATTAATTCCACTTGATTTAAAGTGAGTAAGATGCTAGATAAAGACCTATTCTACTGGAATGAAACTGGCTGCGAAATCTACTTCCACTCAATTTAAACAGGCTAAGATATCGGGGGAGGACTATTCCACTAGACTTGAACTGGTCATATAACTGAAAGATACTGCTTCTAATATATTCAAACTGTTTCAGATGTGAGAGAAAAACTTTTTCCCCTACATTTAAACTAGACAAGACGTCTTGATCTGATATCAACCTCCAAAAATCTGTGATGTTTTCACCATTCCTATCACGCGGTAAAGATTGTCAATGATCCAAGGAATCTTCCGAAAGCTACTTTAAGAAATGAACTGTGATGAATTTTGTTTTTAAGGGGCAACAACTATAGGATTTAATTAATGGAGAATCCGAAGAAAAGTTTAGGTTGAACAATTATATGTTGTGTGTGGGAGGCGAAAGACCATCACGATAGTCATAAAAGTGAATAAAGAAAAAAGCACAAAACTTCTAATGAAAAAGAATTCTCTGAACTGGAAAGGTCATATTACGAACGAATAATTTGAAAGTAATTATTCGCTAAATTATCACATTGTTGGGCCTTTTTATCTGAACGCGAACAGTCTCTTCCTTGAGCACTTGATACAGGATGAAACCAATCTCTGATGTAAACATTATCAGGACTATGTCAGTATTTACAAAGGGTTGGAAGAAAAAATGCAAACATCAAGAAATATGAGATGCACATTTCAGCGTATACGATAGGCCAAAGGTCTGTGTGCTAAATAAAGGTACAGACATGAGAAGATTGACAGAATTGTTTGCCCTTATTCGGGAAAGCTGTTTGAAATAGAACCACAAACCCAAAGGACAATTGCTGCTCTTACTAAAGCACTAAAAAAGGCCTAAAAGGTGTAACATTTGAAACGATAATTACCAACAGGTTGGCTGTAGTACATGCCACGATGGCTTTATCAGATTCTAAAATGCCATTAAATGAAAACGTTTGTTCATCTTCCAGATATCTTCACCGCATGACTCCAAAAACGTTTTAGTGCTGAAATGACCAAACTTGATTAAAAACCTCTTCAAAAAGGTACCTCAAAAACGATTCAGTGATTTTAAAATTACTTTTACGAGAGAGAGAGAGAGAGAGAGAGAGAGAGAGAGAGAGAGAGAGAGAGAGAGAGAGAGTTGAGCCGTATGCAAAAGATACAAAGGGATATAAAGTTTTGAGTATAAAGCTTTGCAAAATATTTCATAAATTTTATGAGCGACGATATAACTTCTCTAAATCCCATGAGAAAAGACAGCCCTCTGTACAATGGAAAGATCCTCGGCAGGAAGACATATAGTGAAAT
>NC_087216.1:4806062-4836062 GCF_015104395.2 Macrobrachium nipponense
GAATAAGAGGTTCTAAGAGTGGATATTGAAGCCCACACACACACACACGGAGAGAGAGAGAGAGAGAGAGAGAGAGAGAGAGAGAGAGAATTTGCTCAGATATTTCAAGACACTAATTGCTGGAATGTTGAAAATTGATGCACGCGAGAAACAGACTTCGGAGTGATACGCAGTAAATTATCAGACAAACATTTGCATTGTTATTTTCACGAGGAAGATGGTACTTCCATTCGAAATTATAAAGATAAAAGTGTAAGCCGAGTTTTTAATCGCTCAGATCGTTAGCAGGAAGTTGTTAATGGTAATCTGTTTCTCTGCCTTTCTAGAACAAACATATGATGGGTGGGTTACTCACGCGTTCGACAGAAGGGATAAGAATAAGAAAGAGACCGATTCAGCACAAACAACACTCATCAAGCTTGGCAGAGAGAACAGGCATCAAGAAGGCCTTTTTTTTTTTTCATTGTCATGCACGTGCATACACACCGATGCAATCATGCATTCAATATAAACTTGAAATTCACTCAAGCACATGCTCTGAGAGCAAAATTCTGGAAGCAAGGACTGAGTGCCTTCAAAACAATTATAACTGTAATTTCATAGTTCGATTTTTGAGACCAGAATCTGGAAGGGATAAGGGACTGACGAGATCCCAAGGAAGTCAATATAAGGGGATGGAAAATGGCTGGCGAGCGGGATAAGATAAAAAGTCAACGAAGATGTAAACAAGAGGAGGTAGTTGAGGAGGACTCTGGAATGAGGAGGAGGAGGAGAAGGAGGAATAACGAAGAATGGCAAAATCGGGGATAAGGGAACGGGTTGAGGTGGTGTCTGCGTGTAGGAGGGGGAGGGAGAGAGGGTGAGGGGGAGAGGAGGGGACGAAGAAGACGATGTTGGAGGAAAGTTAGGAAGAAGCTGCGATTGTCGGAGCGTGTTATTAAATTAAATTGAACACTAAAGTTGAGGGCACTGGAGTGAGTGTGTACAATGTGGGGGACAAGCAGGGGGGGGGGGGGAGGGGAGTAGGGGGGAGAGAATAGGATTTCGGTCCGGGAGATCTTGTTTGCGATAACTTATTTGCCTGTAGTTGACTTGGAGTTGGAGTCTTCGCGTTTGGGAGCGCAGTCGTTTAGACTATCAGCCGCGATAAACGGCTAAATAAATGGATATGTAAAACAATGAGAGTGACGAACCTTTGCAGAAATAAAATAAAATGACTGGAACTAAATAAACTACTATTAAATTCTGAAAAAAACTATTAGCTATTAAATGAAAATATTTGATTCCTTAATTATCTTGGGTATAAATCATGACGCTACAAGGCAGGAAATTATGCTCTCATTTAATTTCCACGTACATTAACATTCACATATACCAGGAAATGTATTTACAGTATATATGAATATATAATATATAATATTATATATACATATTATATAAGTGATATGTATATGTATATGTATAAGTATAAATATGTTATATATATATCTAATAAAAAGAAGTCCAAAAAATATATATATAGAAAGTAAATACTATATTTCAGAGACTGCTTTCTGTCTCTTCAGAAGAGACAGCAGTCTCTGAAATATAGTACTTACTTTCTATATTTTGGCGTTTTTATGGGCTCATTTTATTAGATGGAACTCTGTTGTAACAGAACATTTTTACCAGTCTCATATATCTATATATATATATATATTATAGATATATAGATATAATAGATACAATATAATAATACTTATATATATGTTAAAATATTTGAATGTTATCATCTTACACTTTTTTTCACTCTTGGGTGGTGCACTGTGAGCATTACTGAAGGCAGTTCGCAGCTTCCCTTTGGCTTCTAACTGAACTCACTTTTTAGCCTTATTATTCTTGACTTTCATCACCAACCAGTTCGTTCACTTCTTCTGCTTTATTCTGTCTTCAGTAAAGTATCTACATAATCTTGACGGGCATATTTATATATAAGCAGAAAATGGACTATCTTTCCTTAAGGTTAAATGGCTTAGTGCTGTCCTAAGATCGAGCGCGGGTTCCAGCAGAGAATTTCCTTTTAGTATTTCCCTTGCGGATACCAGCTTCTAAAATAAAAATCACGTCCAAAGTTTGGGGGAACAGAAGTTGTATTTATGCGCATGTGTGCGTGTATATACACACATACATACATACATATATTTATATATACGTATATGTACAGGGTGTCCATAAAGTCTCAGTACCATTCTAAGCAATAAATATCTGTAATGGTACTGGGACTTTATGGACACCCTGTGTGTATACACACACACACACACACACACACACACACACACACACACATATATATATATATTATATATATATATACATACATATATATATATATGTATATATATATATATATATATATATATATATATATATATATATATATATATATATTTATATATACGCAATATGTGTGTGTTTGTCTGTTTATCAATTGGTCAAAACAAAAGGAACAAAAACTATCATGACTAAATTTTAACTGTAAACTCAAAACACGCTAATTTACATTGCTGTAATCTGTCGTTCATTCATAAACCGTATCAATAATAATAATAATAATAATAATAATAATAATAATAATAATAATAATAATACAAAGCAAAAAGGGAAATGAAAGATAAACTGTATATATAGACGCGCATTACATTTCTATTATTCTTTTCTTGCTATGAATATTGCATCAATACCATGACCGCACGGAAACAAAACACGCATGACAATAATTATTGGGTGAGGCATACCACATCACAACGCAAGGAACTTGGAAAATAGTTACATTGGCTAATGGTAAGGACATGCAATAAACTCTTAATTTGAATGTACAAATAATAAAAATACGTAAATAAATACACGGTAAATGATAAGGCGTAATTATTATTAGCATGTCTAAAAAATCATCTTGATTGCGTATGCAAAAGAAGATCAAAGTGCAAACAACCTTTTGCATTATAAGCATCATTTCCCTTAATCCCACAAAAGGCTAATATAATCTGGATACCGCCTGCCTCAATACGTTCTTCAAACCTAATTCGGCATCCCATTTTCTATTTCTCCCGGGAGACGACATTAGCGTATGAATCGGTAACTCATCTAAATTTGATTTCCAGGCCAGACCTCGAGTAAAACGCCGCAACCCCCTCGGGAGTGTTCCTTGGTTTCCCTTCACAATAGATTCCACAGAACCCTTTCCAGGCCCGAGCATTTCCTGGAGAGGCGATCGATTCTCCGCACACCCGTGAATTTTATGCGCAATCTACCCCCTCTCTACCGTCTGCCATCTGTCCTAACCTCGCCTATACATTCCCTGCCCTTTTCCTTTTTCCTTCCTCTGTTCTTTTCTCTGTTGTAGATTCACCTTGGCTAACCCTTCTCTTGTAATTATTCATGTCACATGCTGTTGCAATAGTTTCGTCATTACTGTGATTACTACCATGAATACTACTACTGCTACTACTACTTTCGGCGCTAAAATCACTGAATTATATAAAAAAAAAAGGGGGGGGGGGGAGAGGGGCTAGGGATAGAGGGTTTACGTGAACATATCTTAACACTCTTAACACATGCTTGCACTTAGCTGAAACAGCTGGATGAGTATTCCTTCTCCAGAGCGAGACGTACCTGCAAAGGAAATTAAACTGTGAAAAGGTGTTTTACAATTTCATTAATATCATTCTGTACAAAACTTTGTTATATAGCTTACCAAGAGTAGGGAGAGTTAAAGTAGTTAAGATCTTGAGAAACCTAGTAGTAAGGAACAGAAATGTATGACTAATATAATTTTTAATAGATATAACAAGAGCAGTATTATAAACAAAACGTAAATGATAAATGGCTATGAGAAATTGGAGCAGGAGTTAAAAAAAACTTAGAAGTTGAAAAAATGGATGAGACGTCAAAAACTTCTTTAAAAATACGTCGCGTCTAAAAGCCACGAATGAGGAGTTTAGTTTCAGAAGTCGTGATCAAAAAATAAAAAGTTATGAAAAATCTCAAGTCCTACTCTTGGAAGAACGCAAAGAGGAGGGTTTTAGAAGAAATATATAAGCATTGTGTTAACAAACACAAGGTTAGAGAAGTCTCTCAAAGAGTAAATGCAAAAAAACATCGTAAGATTTTAAGCGTAAGTCCTGTAACATTCTCCTATATGTCAAAAAGAAATGGTACAAGAGGTCCTGGATGGTGATCATAATGAGATAAACCAAAATGAAGAATCCTATTTTGAAGTAAGTAAAATCTCTACTTTGATAAAAGTGGGGGATTTCTCCTGGTTTGTTTCAGGGATCACGGTAATAAATATCAGAGGCTTGAAAGAATCTGAAACCTAAGCTGGCATAAGACCAAAGGAAATGGAAAGAACTGACTTGATTACGAATGAGGCTGCATTAGAGATCTGAAAAATTGCTGACAGGATTAAGAGATGAACTGCAAATGGACTGACTATAAATTCAACAAACGATAACTGGAAGAGGTAAGCGAGAAAAGAAATAATATGTAAGAATATAAGAGCGGAATATAAACTCGAAAACTTAATGAGATGCAAGGGAGAGAGAGGAGGGGAAGAATAACGAATTGCTAGTCTTTTACTCAAAATGAAAAGATGCCCTTTACTAAGACTGTTAGGGGTTACCTTAAATTTCAAGACCCACTTAACTGAAGGTAGATTAGCTGTATGATACAAAATGCGGAAGCATCATATACTATAAACCTGCTTTATCAAAGAAAAGATAATTCCTCATTGTGTCGCAAGCACTAAGCAGCGTTCCACTTACATTCAAATCGGTGTTTTAGTGATATTTCAAAATGCCAGGTTCCTTGGGTACGGTCATTCTATGTCGTCCTTTTGTTCTTGTAAATATATAGCATTTTTATGCACAACTTACTTTTGGTTAACTTTCCATCAGGTTCTACAAACACCACTAACGAAGTTCGTAGTAGGTAACCTTTTCACTTTAGTGCCTTTTCAACTTGATGAAAGCATTCATTAGCCGCTCCCCTTCTGATGATCGATTTCTTGTGAATGTCAGTAAAGACTTGATTACTTGTCGCCACGAAAACCATCTTACTCTTTAAAATGTAAAGGATTTTCGACGGGTATTTTATTCTTTTATTTTTTGTTAAAATAAGTAAACTAGAGTCTTAAGAAAAACGTGTGAATGTCAAGAATAAACCAGAATAAACCAAGAAGCAAAGGTGACGCAAAACCGCGCGAGTGCAAACAAAGAATAAGAAGGACAAAAAAACAAGAAAAAGTAATCCAAAGAAACATCAATCAAAATCATGGCTCCTCTTCCTCCAGTATTTCGACTCCCCCACTTTCTAAATCTCTCTTAATCGCGTCTCATCTTGGTTTCTATCTCTTCTCTTAATCCTCTCATTCATTACCTTCTCTCCATCCATCTTAATGAATAACCGGCCGCGCTCTCTCTCTCTTCTCTCTCTCTCTCTCTCTCTCTCTCAGGAAAAGAATCCCAATAACCGTGGAGGATTGGACTCATTCTCTTTTTTTTTCTTTTTTTCCCTTTTCATTTTGGTCCCTTAAAATCCGGGAGACAAAAAATGTAGCAGCTTATCACCGGTTCTCTTTCTTTTCAAATCTCGCCGAAATGAGCAGAAAAATACCGAGGTAACTACTATTCAAAGTTTGTGTATTGTTTGTTTGTTTGTCCACATACGCGTGAAAAGGAGGAGTTGGAGAGGTGGGGGGTGAGGGGAAGTGGGAATGGTCAAAACCTAAAAGATGAAAAATGACGCTTGACAGATATTCAATGGTCACTTTTCTATAAGAAAAGAACAAGTGAAACAAATATTCGTCCTCTTAAAATTCATGTTGAATTGAAAATAAAGGATATGAAATGATACATAACAATAACTATACAGAGAGAGAGAGAGAGAGAGAGAGAAGAGAGAGAGAGAGAGAGAGAGAGAGAACATTAGAAGTAGGAGTCTCTAAGAGGCTTAGAAACTGGAGAGGTTGTTGATTTCATAGGTGAAAGAACGATTGAGGAGATTAAAAAGGTTCTCTTTTTTCCCTCAAGTAGAGCTTCTCATTCTGTGAGAAGAAGAAGAAGAAGAAGATGATGATGATATGATGATGATGATGATGATGATGATGGAACTGTTACTCTCTTCGTTCAAGATCTATTTCACAGACTTCTTGGATAAGTCTCTCTCTCTCTCCTCTCTCTCTCTCTCTCTCTCTCTCTCTAGGTTATCATTATTTGAAATATCAAGCAGGCAAATCATTTTGTTTTAAATACGACTCAATATCCAGCTTCAAATTTCTCCTCTGGTAGAATTATGTATAACATGAAGCTGTAGTTAATAATACATACAAAGAAGTTTTATTCATACATACACACACACACACACACACACATAATATATATATATATATATATATATATCTATATATATATATATAATGTGTGTGTGTGTGTGTGTGGTGTGTATTGTGTGCATGTGTATGTGTATGAGAGATAGTTGAAATGTACGCATAAAATGAAATATCAAAGCTCCAATACCCCATGAATATTTTTTGTCGTCTAATTCCGTAAGCATTTATGAAAATCGATAATGAAATCAGCTCCGTACTACTCTGCCGGTGCGATTTCACCAGAGCGCTGAAATCTCATTAAACTTTCAAAAATTTTCATCTAATTATGTGAGCCCAGTGAACTGTGATGTTGCATTTAGCATGGAACGCACATTAAATAAATTGCTATTAAAGATAAATATGCAAAAGTTTACATAACGATTCCATTTACCCTAAATGAATCAAGGTTTTTATGCCCGCTTGAATATTTGGTTGATACATGTTTATTTTTTGTCTGAGCGATTTCATGCTTCGTTCGGATATTTATTTTTGGGAACAAAATGCATGAAAGTGGCATGTGAAGGCCGCCTTAAAGGCAAATAGGATGGGAAAATTAAGAAAAATGAATCCCCCTATCATATATCATATACAATTCCAATCACCTAAAAATGTATATATCTTATATATATACAATTTCTCACTTATGTATATAATTTCTCATAAATAGGCTTCTGCCTAGATGGTGATAATGATCATATTGCGATAATGGCGATATTACCAAAAAAAAAAAATAAATAAATAAATAACAATAATAATAAAAAAATCAACGCTTACAAAGGTGACACAGGAATTAACCAGTAAAGGAGAGGAACAACTGGGCTAAAATACTGCTCTATTTTCGAAGTACTTGGCAGACAGCGTTCTAAGATTCTCGCCATCATTATATTACCTCATTTGTTGACGTCTAAAATGCCTAAAGCGATAAATGATTGACTGGTATTGCCTCTCTTGAAAGATTGGAGACTGCACTTTTGCTCTTAAAAATACAATTAGCTTTCTTATCTATAAGTAAAGGATTTTTCAATTCTTTCACGTTTGAAATCTGCTCGTGTCTCTCAAAAATCTCCATTTTTTCTTTTTTCTTTTTTATTAAGATTTAGGTTAAATCATCTCATTTGGTCATTCATCCCTTAGGCCACCAGATATTAATTTTAATGCTGAGTTACATAAAATACGAAGCAATAAAATTTTCAAAAACAACTCGCAACTAACCTTCGGTCGGGACAGTTACAAATGTGTATATAAATGGAACTATGTTGAATCAAATTCAATGTGGAATATGAATCACTTCTTTGGTAAATATTACCGAAGCAGAAAAGGAAGGGAAATGAACCAAGAAAAATGAAGGTTAGAATATCAAAAGAAATGGATATGACAATATACAAAAGGACCCCACCCCTCTTTCTCCAAAAGAACATACCCATATACTGTTCGACATTTACCGTTACAATAAACAAATGAATGAATTCATAAATACCAGCCGGAGGATCCTATGGATCAGAATTATAACAGGTAACTGAACCGTAACCAATTAGTCACTAGGCTGGACTGACTTACAGCGATTGAATGATTACGATTTACGCTCGGTAATAGACGGCGTGATTGGAACATCTGATGTAGGCCTAATGGACGCATTAGGACGACGCTCGGTGACTTCGAGGATTTCCTCAATTTTCATAATTACTCATATGATTCAGCTGCATTTCCTGTGATACTACTACTGCTTTATTATTATTATTATTATTATTATTATTTTGGTAGAAGACCCTCTTTTAGGCAAATGCTGTTAAAAAGGATGGCAGAATTAAGCGAGTTGATTTTATATATTGTATATAAAATCAACTCGCTTAATTCTGCCATCTTTTTAACAGTATTATTATGATTATTATTATTATCATTATGATTATATTATTATTATTATATTAATGCATTTCAATACATTTTTATCTATTTATCTGTTTATTCATTTATTTCTTCTTTTTTAATAAGTGTATCTCCTCTTTCTGTACTTCCCTTTACTTCCTCTTGCTTCTTCCTAATGAACACCATATTCTTTGTAAGCTTGAATTTCAAGTCAATAGCACCTGTGGTGTCGTTCCCTATGAGTAGGGTTCGTCTACCTGAATAATAATAATAATAATAATATATAATAATCAATAATAATAATAATAATAATAATAATAATAATTATTAGTTATTATTTTTTTTTTATTTTTTGTTTTTTATTTTGTTTTTTTTTTTTGCTCTATCACAGTCCTCCAACTTCGACTGGGTAGGTAGTTATAGTGGTGGGGTTCCGGGACTATAGAAATACCACCAGTCGAATCGGAGGACTGTGATAGAGCAAAAAAAAAAAAACAAAAAAAATAATAATAATAATAAAAAAAAAAAAAAAAAAAAATAATAATAATAATTAAAAATTAAATTAATTATTAGAATTATTATGATTATTATTATTTTAAGATTCTTATTATTATTATTATTAAAGTATAAGCAATAGCAGAAGTCGCTGGAGCAAAAATTAAAAAAAAATAGCAACAGTGGTAATACAATCTTCGACCCAAAAGTTAGAAAAAAAAAAGAGAGAGAAAAAAAAGCCCGATTGTTACAGATGATCTGGAGGCGTAGACTTTAGCCCTATTGTTACACACTGAATGCTAGCTGGCTTCGGGTTTCATCTCCCTTTTGGGTGAAACGAAAGAAAGAAAAAAAAAAGAAATACCCTTTCTTCGGCCGTGATTAGAAATTTCGGCATATTTTACCCTGAAAAGATCTGGTTGGGAGAATAGGAAAGTTCAGGATAGCTTCTAATAGTCTCATCAACGAGAGAGAGAGAGAGAGAGAGAGAGAGAGAGAGAAGAGAGAGAGAGCACAACCACAGCTAAAATTAACCCTTACGTATCGTCGATACATTTATTTCTATTTTATCCAAAGAAGTTTGTCTATATTTTCATAATTATGCATAAATTTTACGTGGAATTTTATGAAATCTCTGCCTAAACACAGGCCTGGTGACTGATACCAATTATGTCGTTTTAGGAAGGATAGATCTGTCACTTTTGGAGGAAATGGATCTTCTGGCGTTGCTTGTTTTTGTTTGTATGGTGTTTTTACGTTGTATGGAACCAGTGGTTATTCAGCAACGGGACCAACGGCTTTACGTGACTTCCGAACCACGTCGAGAGTGAGCTTCTATCACCAGAAATAACACCTCAATGGAATGCCCGAGAATCGAACTCGCGGCCACCGAGGTGGCAGGCCAAGACCATACCGATCACACCACTGAGGCGCTTTCTGGCGTTGCTGAAATATATTTTGATGCTCATGAAACAAAGACCATAGGCAACATTGCTGTAGATTTTGGATATCAAGTTACATTTCTCTCTCTCTCGCAGAATTTAATCACTTGCTAACAGTCACAAGGTTCACACAAAAATCTACACACAAAACTTATAACTCTACAAGTAAACAAACAAACATGGAAAGAACTAAACAAATCGAACAGAAATAATAACCTTATTGTCGATGGTAATTACTTTTAGGCGACACAAGAGATGGGGAAAGTAAGCCGTCTTTAGGGAGGATCTTCTGCCAAGTGGAATTACAAAGATTCGTACTATGTATCCCGTTAATTTTTTTTTTAGATGATTATAGAATATCAAAATCATTTTGAAGGATTCTTACCATCTATCCAGTAGAAAGTGAGGAGAATATAGGCGGTACGCAAGACGATGATGATGAACTGAAGAGAATATAGGCGGTACGCAAGACGATGATGATGAATTCAGAATGCTATTACTCATTACATGAACTGGGAAAACCATAAAGTTTTATCGATGTGAAATTCCAAAAACATGCCTTACCAGAGAGTAACACTTATAACAAAATGCTGCAGTATTAAAAAAAAATTGCGTCTGCAGTCTGATGTCACCCTATTTGTGTAGAGCAAATGCAAGCGATTACAAAGTCAAAACGTGCTACTTCATTTGCGCTTCATCAGTGTATAATAACCACTTTTTCAGACCACAATGAGTGACTCGGGGTCAAGACAAATGAGTGGATAAAGGAAAAGGATTAAAAAGAGGATTTTTGAGGGGGTTTCTTAAAATCAATAGCTATTTTCTCTCCAAGAGAAGATAGCCCCATTGTCTACTATAGCGACCTTTACTTCGTCAGGGGATGAAGACCCACAAACGCTCAGATGATTTAATACGAGATATCAATGATACAGAGGACAAATTAATCATAAAAGCATAAGAAATTAAAAAAAATTGAATACGCATATCTTCTTATAAGTCAATTACATTCTATTAAGATTGACGAGATAAACCCTATTAATTAAACGATTAGAACCCAAGAATTACGCCGTACTCTCAGAAATTGCTTAATATACAAAGGAGGTATACGGTTCACTTTTGATCGAGAAGTTCAAGACAGAAGACAGAAGGATTGACTGGGGGAGAATAGTGTGGGTTTAGATAGGGAAAAAGGTGTATGGATAAATAAATTGTTATGACAGTGAGGAGGGTGTTAAGGATATATGGCATAGCAAACTGTTGCTGAGAGCTATTCTAAGTTTTTATGATAGCAGCAGAGCCTGTGTTATAAATTTTAGATATGAAAATATGTGATTTGCTGTAAAAACGCGTCTGAGACAAAGATGCGTTGCCTCTACGGATGTTTAATATCTTCATGAATGAAATGACACAAGTCAGAGAAGATGATAGTAGATGGAATTTAAAAGTTATAAGTGGCATTCAGCTTGGTTGACGTTTTCAGATCATACAGTACTGATTGGCAATCGTGAGGAGAAACCGCAGAGACTAATGAAACAGCTTCAAGGTGTTTACAAGAGGAAAAATTTGGGAGTAAATGTGAGCAAGAAGAAAGTTATAAGATAACTGGAAACTAAGAAATAAGTTGCAATGATTGCAACTATGTGAATGATTCTTAAGAATGTTTTGGAGTGAATATAATGGAAGTCGGAAGAAAGAGAACTAAGGCGGGTCACAGTAAGTAAAGCATGTTACGTAGCAAGGTGTGTGGCCAGAAGGCCACGAGACTTGGATCGCCTAAGGATTACAAAGTTTTGAATGTATGAAGGGACTGAAAGCAAAAAGTAAAAAAATAAAAAAAAAAAATTGGGATGAAGTATCGTAGTAATATAAGTTGTGTATGAATAATTGAAAGGGTTAGTAATGAGGAGATACGAGTAGTAGAAGAGTAAGTGTGGGTGAAAAGCATGATTAGTGTCTTGAGATGGTCTGGTTGTAAGGAAAGAATGGAGACGCGCAGAGTGGCTGTGTGGGTGGGTGTAGGGAAGGTCCTTTCAATATACTTTCAGAGTACTACATTTGAGAGACCCTGGGTGTAAGAAGGAGAGTGAGGGTTCGGTGTGCTACTGGTGAACCTTCTAATGTTATGGAAGTCTTCTGTGCAGGGGGCTTGTCAAGGTGTGATTATATATATATATAAGATATATATATATACATATAATATATAATATACACATATATATAAATAATATATATATATAAATATATCTATATATATTATATATATATATTATATATATATTATATATATATATATATTATATATATATATATATATATAAATACTGCTAGTGTCGCGTCCCTCTGCACGTACATACATCTAATGTATTATATATGGCCAAACTCAAATTCCACGACAAAATCAAACACTGGAGGCAAACAAATGCGATTCACTTCAAACAGATGATAATCAGGCAGGCAAACAAAAATCGACACAGACGAAGGGAATCAATCCACAACGGCAGTGGCCGGGGAGGGAGGTAGGGAGGGAGGGAGGTAGGGAGGGAGGGAGGGAGGGAGTGACGCTGAGGATGTCTAGGGGGAGGGAAGGAAGGATATATATAGGAGGGCAGTCGAGGGGACTCGCCAGGAGACCTCACTGGGTACCAGAGGGGACCGGGAACTGGCAGGGAGGGATGTGACGGGGTGGATTCGGGTGGCAGGGAATGGCTGTTCCTAATAATCCCACAGCTTCTGTCATCCGATACGAGGAATGAGAAGAAATAAATGAAAGACTGGCGACAAGTAAGGAAAGGAAGAAGCGTAAAGAGAAGTGTGCGAAGAAAAAGGTTAGTCATTAAAAAGAATACGAAACGATGTTAGTAAATTATAATCATAATATGGTTTTAGATATGAACATACGATTTAATACATTGTTACAAAAGAAAATCATGAAATAACATACATATTGAAATTAAAACAGTTACTATTAAAGAAAACACAAAGAAAAGATGAAGTATTGGGTTGCATTTATTTGCACTTACACACATACAAAAGCATTCTCAGTTCAAAACCAGAAATATTTCTCTAACGTCCTAAAAAATCCAGCTTATAGAAGAAGAATAACACATGGAAAAACAAAACTGAATAAAAGAAACAGACAAAACAATAAAAAATCTATTATCGCTCTCGGGACGAGGGAAGGGATTATCATATTGGGTGACGTCGAGAAGGGACTTCTGTGAAACTGATTGATGGCGAGTGAGAAGGGTCTGTCAATCTTATCTCCACTTCATTGTTTCCATTGCGCCTTCGTCCGTCGAGCGAGATTCACGCATGAGGAAGCGGAAAGACACGCGGCCATATCAGGAGGCGTGTGTCTCCACTAGAGTTTTGGAACAGCTGTAAATAACTTGGCAGTTTTTGATAAACACTCTGTCAATTTAGGGCCACAACAACACAGCACACACACACACACAAACACACACACACACACACACAGAGAGAGAGAGAGAGAGAGAGATGAAACAAGTCGACTGACGAAATTTAGGAAATCGATCGACTTGCTGATATGATGCGTACAAATCTGAACAATTTTCTTAAAAACATAAGAATATGCTTTGAATATAATATCTTGATGTGGTGTGTAATGAAAAATCAAAAGAATCGTACTTACTTTATATATATATTTCATACATATGTAAGTATAATTTATAAGGTTTACCGTTAATCTGGCCAAGTTACCATACCTTACTTTCTTATAATAATGCCACTCGTTATATGGCGGTACATCGAAGCAAAGCTTGCATGGGTTGTTAATATTCGCTTTTCTGTTAACATTTATCATCAGGTAATACAAAAATTACAGCTGAGAAGGAACCTACCACGATCTTTGGAAAGATAATTCGAAAATAACTACTAAAGTTGCATGGTTAAGCCTTCAGGGAATTACTTAGGGTTCCGTTCATATTCTCTTACTACCATCTTACTTTCCACTCTCTCCTAACAATTGTTTCATAGTAAAAGTGCGAGGTTTTCCTCCCCTTACACCTTTCAAATCTTTCTACTGTCAGTTTCCGCTTCAGCGCTGAATGACCTCATAGGTCCTAGCGCTTGGTCTTTGGCCTGAATTCTATATGAAGTTCAGTAAAATGTATCAGTGGGAACGTTTAACGATTTTCAACTACACTTACTGAGCAGCTTCTTATAATAAAATCTTTGCAGTCAAGATTATCTTCATATTCTGGCAGTATTCCTTTCAAATGAAAGGAACGCTTTTTCATCTTTCATATGGTTGAATTTTAATTTCGTCAGACTCTTATATGACAAATCAAAAACATTCTATGAATGAGGAAACCGAACTGCCCTCTACACAGCCAAAGAATTCTTAACAAGCAGGACTCCTCTTTTTCTATTAAAGTTTTCATAAATTTTGGCGTTGACAAATTACAAATGACTCATTTCAGCTTTGAAATGGATCTCAAGGATGTTGTCAGCCTCTGGATTTAAACTGAAGATTAAAAATATTTCAGATGTGAACATCATCCTACTAGAACCATACTATAGTACATGCTGCTCATGGAACAATGGAAGTCTGTTAGAAATTCTGATGCGATAAAAAGCCGTTCATGGAAAACTGTTCCGTCGTGTTCAGTGTTGTAAGAAGCAGAGCCTTTTGCAAAATTTTACTCGGTATGCTGATTGATTATGAATTGACTGATTGATTGATCCAAAGTCATTTCCCGAGTGAAAGGTTTTGTTACAAACATTGTCCAATAAATTAAATATTAAGAATTGTGTTATTAGCACGACATGGGGATTTTATGACAGGTAAGACTAAGCCAGATAAAAAAACACCGTCAAGAAAGTCCGCCAAACTCCGTGAGATTCCCGTAGTCGAAAAAGTCGAAAGAAACTAAGACTAATATTGTTTCCATAAATCTAATCTTTCCAATATACTGGGAATAATAAAATAGGTAACAGATATTTCAAAAGCGCACCTAATTATTTCAAATTCCTCAGCTAAACCTAAAGCCAGCCTAGATTTAAATAAAAGAAAAACGTCGAAAAGGCACATCTGCTGATAAAACTGCTCGAACGTGACTTGAGTCTCCTCTAGGATCTGTATCGAATAGCAAATAATGGTAAATATTCATATGTAAGTATGAACATAAGCCTTTTCCTTAAAGATCATATGCATCTTTCTTGGTCTTGCAGTGAATTTTGTATCCAGCAGTTACCAGGTGTGGTAGGCAACATCAAGGGAAAAAAAAACAAATCGCAAGCAATTTCATAAAAAAAACTTGCTGAGAAGCAAAAGATGAACACCTTCCAAAGCCATCTAGTTGAAATAGAAAAGACACAATGAATATAATATATTGTATTTACTCTCACGAGGTTTTATTTTCTATTTGTATTCATCTTCCACATTTCACTTTAATGAAGGCAAGAGAGTTTAAATTCTCGTTTATACTTATCAGCTTTGACCAATAGACAGTTCTCTTCCATACTTAACAGTGTACTACTGTCTCAATTCTCAGTCACTAGAAACTCCATTTAGCCATCTTTTGTCTCCTCCCTGACTTCTCTCACAACTCCACCCATATATATATATACATATATATATATAATATATATATATATATATATATATATATATATATAATATCTATATATATATTATATTATATAAATATATATATATATATATATATATATATATATAAGGAGAATTTCATAAGAAAAAGCAGCATTTAGATCATTCTGATATCCTCACACGTACGCGCATTATAAAAAAAAAAGGGGGGGGAAATAAGAACATATACAATGACGCTTATACACGCCTCCTCCCAGGAATACAGGCGGAGTAACGAGAACGATTCCTACCATTTTCCATTCCAGGCACTGTTAAGCGTAATCCTATTTTGACTCGATTCTCTCTCTCTCTCTCTCTCTCTCTCTCTCTCTCGAGGGGGGAACAGGACGCCTTCTCGCAGGAGTTACTTGGGAGGCATTAGAGGGTAGGAGGAAAGGAGGAGGCAAAGAGACGGAGGCAGAGCGCCTAACCTCCCGAGTACACAAGTTGGCGAGGCTGATTGCCTCAGGGTACCAAGTTGGCCCTCCAAGTACCTAAGTTGGGTGACGCGCGGTCATGTTTGCAAAGTCAGGCTGAAATTGGTCAACAATTCGTCTTGGTTTGGGATGAGAGAGAGAGAGAGAGAGAGAGAGAGAAGATCGCCAAAATAGCCAAATTTGAGGGGAAAATGTATACGCAAAATATAAGACTAAAATGCACATAAAAATATACGGTATGCTCAAGTCAAGCGAATATACTAAAAAAATATAAATAAATAAATGAAAATATTTTCATCATTCCTCAGGTTTCCAAAATACTGCAAAATTCTAGTAAATTAAATGCAGCCATACATTTTCGTTTTGAACGATGATAGCCAAAGGGAGATTGACCCCCTGTTAAGACTGGCTCCTATATTCTGATTATTTAGAATGAAGTTATGAAGTTACCTTCTTTCTTGCTTCGGGACGCCGCATGAGCTAAACACCGATTACATCGGGAATTCTGTCTCGTCCCTCTCTTAAGGTAATTTTTGACGGTATGGGTAAACTAATATACAAATAAAATATGAATGTAAAACAAACAACCTTACTTTTAAACAAATACTATATGACATCAATAATTCACATAACTACGACAGTAAAGACTATTGTCATACTGAATTAAAGGTAAAGAAAATATTCCTTTCATTCGTTTTCAAGAACTAAATTAACCTAGGAAGCGAAACTTCAGTACAAAGAACCTCGGCAAAATCAACCTCGTTCCCACACCGGCAGAAATCCCTTGATGTTTATATTCTATGGTAACTTCAAAAAAACCCAAAAAAAAAAAAAATACAAAAAAAAAAAAAATAAATAAATAAAAAAAAAATAAAAAAACGAAAGAAAAGAACGAGACATCAAGATGTTTATAGGCCTATTTCAATATTTTGTGGCGATATGGCCTAAGGGGGAAAACGCTCGCTCCTGTAAATTCTATGGATCAGATGACGATCGATGCTCTTCTACCGGCAAGATTTTTCCCCCCCACATCAATGAAATTTTGTTTCATTTTTATTCGCCATTCTTCATAATTTCAAAGTTCTTATTTTATAACTGTATAAGCAAACAGAATTATGAATATATAATCACAGATGTACATTTGATACAAGTTTAATGCGCAAACTCATGCTGGGGATGTAAACCTACGTTATTCTACATTACATTCGCATCTTCCGTAAACCAGGCAAAAATAATCTAAGCAACATAGTAATATTTGATTTAAAGCGCAATTGCTAATGAACAGATGGAAAAGTTTTCCAAGTCGAACTAATCAGGAATTTGGTTGTTATCTGTGAAATAGTTACCGATCTTGCGAGTAACCTCGGTATTATCCTTACTAGTTTTACCATAAAGACCTCGTTTATTGCCTGGTTATTATCCTTGAGAGAGTCTTAGCCAAGAAACATAGTGAGTGAGTTGCATTGTTGTTATCCAAGAAACCCAACCGACATAGAGACCCTCACAATTGATATTCCTAGAAAAAGTTTGTCCAGACGACTTAGCAACTTACTCTGTTGCTATCCCTGGAAAAGTTTTACTCCTGGAAGAATCTGGAAAAAATAAAGTTTTTACCCAGTCGACCTACTGAGTTACTCAGTTGCTATGCCCTAGATCGCTTCTTCCTATGGACTTCAGTGACTTAAGTGGTTGCCACCCACGGAAAGTTTGACGCAACAGACTCAGTGGGTTATATAGATGCTATCCAAGAAATCTCATAGCCTACCAATCTACTGAATGGCTGTCTTTAGAGAGGTTTTAACCAACTTAGTAAGTTATTCAGTTGCTATCCGTGAAAGAGCTCAACCAACTGATAGAAAGTTAAACTGTTGCTATCCTTGATAAAGATTAGCTAACCAACCAAATGAGTTACGTAGTTGCTATTCTTAAGACATATTTTGCATTGCAGACGAAGTGACTTACACTTTATTTTCACTAGAAGAGTGAGCTACTCACTCTTCTGAAAATGTTTTAACTATTTAAACCTACTCAGTTACGTGGTTTCAATCACCAAAGGCATTGCACATAACTGATTTAGTGAGCTACTCCCATGCTAGTGTTGGAAAAGTTGCACCTAACTAAACCCTAGTGAGTTAAATAGCTTCTATCGCCCGAGGAATTTCACCTATCTGACCTAGAGAGTTTCTTCCTAGCCATTCCTGGAAAAGTTTTAGCTAGCTAAATCCGGTGGGCTGATATCCTGGAAAGAATGTAACCTAACTGACCTGGTGAGTTGGCAATCCTTGGAAACGATTTCCCTTTCAGTCGTAATGCATTGGAAATGTTTTTCCCTAACAACTTAGTGAGTTACATTGCTGCTATACTTGGAAGCGCTTTACCCAACCGTTATCCTTGGGTTTTACCCACCTGGTCCCAGCGAATTACGTTGTTACTACCCTTTGGAAATGTTTTGTCCATCAGGAAGGTAAGTTTCTTTGTTGCTATCCTTACAAATGCTATAATCAACTAGCCAAGTGAGTTATGTTGATATCCTTGGGATATTGATTTACTCAACTGGCCTAGGGAGTTGCGATACTGCTGCCTTTGGAAATAGTCTAGCCAACAAGACTAGTGGAGTTACGTTGCTGATCCTTAGAAGAGTTTAACCCAGCCTATTGTTGTTGTCCCTGGAAATGTTTTACCCAGCCGACCTGGTGAGTTATGTGGTAGCTATCCTTGCAGAAGTTTTACCCAGCCGTCTTAGTATAGAACAGAACAGTATATAGAATTTAGGCCTAAGACCAACCACTGGGACCTATGAGGTTATTCAGCGCTGAAAAGGAAATTGACAAATAGAAGGTTTGACAGATGTAACAGAAGGAAAACCTCGCAGTTGCACTCTAACTTCTTCCTAATGAACACCATATTCTTTGGAAGCTTGAATTTCAAGTCAGTCGACTCTGTGGGGTTGTTCATATGAAAAGGTTTCATCTTATGAATAATAATAATAATAATAATAATAATAATAATAATAATAATAATAATAATAATAATAATCTTCTGAATAAATGTCAGATGGAAGAAAGAGAATATGAACGGAGGTACAGCAAAAGGAATGAAAGAGTTGAAGCTGGTGGACGAAGGAACACTGCAAAAATTCGTTAAGTAATGCCTACAGTGTACCACGTAAGGTGCACTGAAGGCACCAACCCCATATGGAGCCAACCGTCTTAGCGAATGACTGGATTGCTATTCTTTTCACCTCCTCCATTATACTTCTGTCATATGTCTATCATTTTACTTTCTCCTCCACCTTTATCGTATATTTGCTTAGCTTTATCTTTGCTCCTTATTCTTTATCACTCTTTTTAAGAGACTCACTCTTCCACACCTCTGAAAAATTTTCCCTTTCCATTTGGCAAATAAGCTTTCTCATTTATTACCGCACCCGATTGAAGTAATGTTTTTTCCTTCATCAGGGAGAGATCTTTAAGACATTCAACTTAGGTATGTAATATATATATATATATAGATATTATTATATATATATATATAATAGCACATCTATAAATCTTATATCATTTCTCGTAAGTTACGAGGATAACGTTACGAGATATGATATAAGATTACACACACACACACACACACCACACACACACACACACACACACATATATATATATCATATAGAGTATTATATATATGTGTGTGTGTGTGTGTGTGTGTGTGTGTGTGTGTGTGTGTGTGTGTGTGTGTGTAATCTTATATCATTTCTCGTAACGTTATCCCTCTCAGTCTTCATCAATTTCTCCCGAGTTCTCCTTCCTCTACTTTTCCTCTTCCTCCTGCTCCTTCTTCTTCTACGGCTCTTCATAGATCTAATCCCAAAAGATTACCCCGAAAGCCTAAGGGAAGATAGAACGTGGAGAGGATAGGGGAGAGGTTGTCGGCAAATAATTAGCTGAAAAATAGCCCCCATCACAAGGCATTGCCGTAAGAGTCCGTAGATAAAGGGCTGGAGGGAACCAGAAGGGTATTACACGGGCACACACGCACATACATACACATACACACAAATACTCCAAATAATAATGAGAGACTTACAAAACTCTGACCACAGCTACACTATAAATAACCGCTGTTCAAATCGATCTTAAAATACATGACTAAAACGCATTCAAGAACCGTAACTTAGACATTTGAAAAGGACATTTCCTAACGAACAAAGAGACTTCCAAAACCCTGACCACATCTACACCAAAAATAACCGCTGCTCAAATTGATCTCAAAATACATCACTAAAACTTATTCTACAAACGTAACTAAAGCCTTTGAAAAGGACATTCCCGAACGAACAAATGCTTTTCCTATATTCGAGAACAGTTTTAAAACGTCCTCTGCTGGAACCATATTGACGATCAAACACTCTCATTTAAGCCTATCACAAAATGCTTACGCCTAAAGAAAAAAAAAAGAAAGAAAACCAGCGTCAGCCACTTTTCAAGCACAGTCCTAGCGGGGAGGAAAAAGGTTTACGACGGAGCCTCATCATACATCGTGCAGTCGCTGTAATCCAATTGTGGTTATGTGCCATATTATCGCATTATCCCTCATTATCTACTTTCCTATTTATAGAACAAAGGGGGCCGTGTGTTAGTTATGAGGCTCGTTCGACAATAATCTCGGTTCAAATTTATCTTGGAGCTGCGCGTAATTAAATCCACGTACGTCGTTAACTTCCTTCACTGCTGCGTAAGTGTATAATAGTATGCAAACATATATGAATATGCTAAAAATTAGATTTATGGTGGTATGAGGTAAATCATACGTATGTACATGCATACACGAATCAGCATTTTTGAGTGCTCGTACGTTTGATAATACGTATCAACGCATACCAAGGACTGTCCTTTCATGATAAGTGAATTTCAAGGAAAGTGGTTGATACCTCAGCAACAAAGTATTCACATATTTACAAAAGCCTATTTTCTGTATAAATCGCTCTCCTTTCAGACAGACAAACAAATAGACGCATATACATACATATATATATATATATATATATATATATATATATATATATATATATATATAGAGAGAGAGAGAGAGAGAGAGAGAGAGAGAGAGAGAGAGAGAGAGAAATGGGTCAAGTCACTCATTTCATTCGTTCAACTTTTTAAACCATATCAGACTAGTGTTACTTTGAAAAATAATCCTACCTAAAAAAAAATCTCTGATTATCCATTTCCAAATTTATCACAATGATTGATAAGCCTACCTGCTATCATTTTTCTTATTTCTTATTCTTCGAAACATTGGGATTATGTCGGCTTCTGATAACCACAACCAGCAGGTGAAAGCCATAGTAAAAAAAAAAGACACTTCAAGTCATTTGTGAGGTTTGAAAGCCTATATACATGTAGAAACAACGCGTTACTAGTCTTTCTATTACTACGCCGCCCTCCCCAACCCAAAACCTCCGCGGGTTTCGCCTAAGGAGAATGTAAAATTAAAAAGGCGGGGGATCAGTAGACGGTACTAGGAAGAAAAATACCTTATTTTCCTTCTCTCCGGCTTCCCTCGTTCTCTCTATTGAACCAGCAACCATAAAATACAGTATGAAAAACATTAATGCCCAGAGTAGACAGCAAAAGAATGAAACCAAAGGCCCAGGGTCGAATATAGGCTGGCAGCTGCATCTATCAATTATAAATCCCTTTTGTATATTCCATTCCCATGTCAAGTTAAACTGACTCAATAAACAAAATATTTTTCGCTCAATACTTGTGAATATAACAAAGCCACGCGTGTATAAATGACAAAAATTGGCCGAGTGTTACAAACTTACCTATCAACTCCGATGGTGGAGATGGTTTGATATCGAATCTAAATTCATAAGGAATCTGAATTCGTCAGAATAATTCTGACGAATTCGGGTTCTGTACTGCAGCGTCGATTCCAACTGATCTCTCTCTTGATGGCCGAGTAGTCAGTGTCGACGGTCTATCGTTGTATCTAATCTATATTTGTTGTGTAATTTTTGTGAATATAGGTAGGTGACGCGTGCATTAGATAACACAAATTTATGTCTGGATGTATATGGTGTGTATTTTTTCAGAACAAATTTTGAATTATGTTGTGTATATGTATATGTATATATATAGATTATGTATATATAGTATGATAATATATATATATATATATATATATTTGATATATATATATATATAATTAACTCATACTACTGTTACTTTCCTTTTGCCTTTATTGTTAAATAACCTCTTCATTTAGATGGAATCACTTCGGCGTACAAGCTCATAAAACAATTTATCATCTAAGATTTTATTTTATGCAGTCAATTCCAAAAAAGAACTACTAAAATGTAATCCCCAAAGCACTGTGTTGCCACAATATACGCTAATTTTCTAGGCTGCGTTTTGTACATTTGTAGGTATTCCCTTTCACGAAAACCTCTTCAGTTATTTAAAGTTTCCCTTTTCGGCAACACAGGATTTTAAATCATGTGTCATAATGAACGAAACTCTACACCTGTACAATAACTTCGAATTCTTATTTTTTCTTACGGAAATTTACCCCAGGAGATAATACAAAAATATTTCGGCAGACCTGCATTTTCCTCTTTCAAACATTTACGGCAAATAACCTGTTGGGGAGATGGAAATTTATTTGGCCCAGGTGTACTTACCCAACTCTATTTTAGCTATACTGGCAAAAAAAAAAAAAAAAAAAAAAATTTGAATGCAGTCTATTCAGTCATTTTTGACGGAGGTGAGAACAGGTTATTCTTGTTTTTTGTGTGTGTGTGTGTTCTCGTTTGTATGCACTGTGTAAGGAGTGGTCTGTGCATTCCTTATTTTGCATACCTTTCAGTGTCTGTGTGTTCCCTATTTTCAAGTTCTATTTCAAAAATTGTCGGAGTTATGCAAAATCATAGCCAGGAAATTTAGATTTTGTAGAAGCAATTCCGATCAACAGAAGAACAAAAATGAACTCTCATTGTTGAATACTCATTATACGTTGAGAGACGTCACTCACTCGGGGGATTTGGTGGGATATTTTTAAACGCTGGTATATCTCTCTCATCACACCAGAGTAATAATTTTGAAATGATTACTCTGTATTATTACATCGACGTGTATAAAAAAGGAAAAATCTAGAAATGGCGAGGTTAAAAGAAAACATAATATACGAGATGACTTCACCATTTGATTGAGCTCGCATTGAGAATTTATCCGATACGATTGAAAAGACGAGAAATAAAAGATAGTGCAAGAAGAAAAGGATCACGTGAACGGTGATAATACCTCACCGTTAATTGAAATTCCATTTGAACGCACAGCGAAACTCTTGCAATGCCACTAAGGAAATAATCTGAAGCCTAAAGGGAATCGAAATGCCAATAAGACGGCAGGTAAAGGGGATCGGGAGACAAGTAAGAGGATCATAGACGACTCGAGAGAACCAACGTTATATAGATTCTTGAATTAAGGAGAAAGAGAAAAGAAGACAGGTAAAAAAGATGAAGCAGAAATGTGGGTCTCGAAGAGATGTGATCTTCTAGGCAGGAAATGGGATGAAATTGCAAGTAAGTTTCAACATCCGTCATCCCTCGCGTCAGTCAAGTTTTTTCTTTATTTATTTCCCAGTATTCGATCTACATATTATCACGAAAGAAAGAGGATTACTTTTAATTAAGTAGATTGCGTGACGACCAACTTCCTCCTTATCACTTTATAAACCAACTTCAAATCTTTGTCGTTTTTAGCATACTCGTATACATGTTAGGTACAGATAGTACAGGCCGTGATATTAATTTGTTTGAATTCAAGATGAATCTGTATTCTTCTTCATACTATTCTGTCTTCAGTTACAACCTTTATTACATGGCTGCTCTTCGTTCTGTTAAGATCTATCTGTCTTCCACCATCTCCATGGATGTTTCCCACAACCTACCAAAAAAAAAAATGCCTATTTCTTTAAGACTGTCAGCTCTCCCACTAAAATAGGAACGTCGAAACACAGCCTCTTATTTCCTTCGCTGATTCTACCTCCAGAGTAGGAAGGAACGTGGAATAGTACGTGTTCCAAACTTGTGTAAGTTGGCCTATAAAAAGTTAGCATTACCTTCAGGATATGACAATCAATTCTTTCCAAGCTCTTGTTTTGAACCCTCAAAATATCACGATCAGTTCTTTCCAAGTTTTTGGTCCGGGCCTTCAAAGTATCACAAATAGTTCCAGGGTCTTGAGTTGAAACTTCAAAATATCAAATTTGGTTCTTTCAAGTTCTTTTGTATAAAAGGTATCTATATGAAAATATATCCCTCTGCTTGTTAAAAATGAATTTGTTGTTTCTGTATATACTAAACAGGAATGGATTGCAGGGTTAATAGTTGCATGATTTTACTTCACTGCAAATAACAAAATCAATTTTGTGTGCTGTCTTTTTGTACAGGAGAAAATTAAGAAACTTTCTTCAATCAACTTCTTTCTCTATGTAGATGGAGACTACTCTTATGTCAAGTGATTCCAAACATCGATATGTTTCACGGCAAGGAAGCTCAAAGTACGCCTCTTGTTACGATAGGAAACGTTTGCAGGTTTACTGCAATGGATCGAAGAATTAAACCATCATTTATTTGCGGTCGACATCTGTTCCCTGCTGAGGTGTCACAGGGTTACACTGCCAGTATCAGAGGTCCTATATTCATTAACCTTATGGTAAAGACCTGAAGGGTGTTCCAGACAGCATTATTGATGCCTATGCACCGAAGTTTTACTAAGACAGGGTTGTTGATTTAAAGCGCTCAGCAATATAGCCTTGTATTATATCCAACATACATTATATATATGTGTAGATTTATGGTTGAAGATGTATTTTTTCCTTCCCTCTGTTTCCCTTTATTTCCACCGTATAACAGCATTCACTTCCCTAGAACTCCGTTTCGTATCATGAATCTGTCACTTCAGGGGAGTTTACTCAAAGATCTTCAACGTTAGTAATGTTGAAAATAATATTAACTGCCCATCAAATAATTCATTCTTTTTCCTTATTTGCTTCCATGGTGGCAGCACAGCAGACGACGAGAGGAGTGTTTTTTTTTTTTTCCCGTGACGGGTCAGCGATATATATAAAGACGATCCGGTGGCATTTCTTTCACGTTCTATTTGACTTTGCCATAGGATTGTCTTCTTGTGATAAAAAATTCAGGAAGGTCTTCGCAAAATTTGGTAAAAGTTTTTTCATCAAATAAGCAATCTAAAAAAATATAATCTAATGTTTCTACAATTATATTCCACACCTCCGAAGCGACTTGAAGATACATAATATACGAATAAAAATGAGTTGTACTCCTTCAGTCAATTTCCATTAGTTTCAGCCAACTGGAAATTAGCTAAAATGGAATCAGGAAGACAGATCTGATTTTGTTATCTGGAAGCGGATGCTAAATCCGGTAGTTCTTAAGCAAATCTGTCTTGTCACGAGATAATAAACGAGCAGAAATGAGGAAAAAGGTAAGAGGACCGAACAAGAGTGTAAGTGGAGATCTAATTAGCAACCTTCACCTGCATTTACCAAAACAAGCGAAGAGCTCCCGGCTGAATTAAAAGTCCAGCCGAAACCCCGGGATTTAATCCGCACTAACAAAAACCTAATCCTTTAAAGTCTTTCCCATTATCCAATTCTCTCTCGGTGGAAAATATAATTAATGTGCGACCTCTGTCCCCTTCTCATTTACCTAAACGCTGAACTAATAATGAAGATTAACTGAGGTTTCGGTTATATAACAATTCCACGCATGGACATCTCATTAACATTTTAATGATAAACATTTCTCATTAACATGAAGTGTTTCCTTTGTTTTGTTCCCTTTTAATCTCTCTTTCTCTCTTTCTCTCTCGCTCTATCTCTACTTTCATTCATTTTTGTCTGTTCCACCTTCGTAAAGTATTCTATTCTCTTCACGGGTCTCTTCCCCCCTTCTCTGCGTTGGTTTTTCGCCATTATAAACGACTATCCATTTTTTTTACATTTGAGTAACTTATTCCACAATTCATTAAATATCAAGCACATTTCCGCAACTACTTCCAAAATCCCTTTCTCGTGTGATTTGCTGAGAAGTTTTGTAGCTTTAATTTCCCTTCATTCTACCGGTTTCCTGTCTTGTTTTCATAATCCTAATGTTCTTATGAAGTTTAATCTGCTTCCCTTCTTTCATTTACTCTAATGTTACTTGTTTATTTCTTTTAATCCAACGCTCCTTTTATGCTCTTTATTCTCATGTTTCATCCTCTCTTGTTTCCGGTCATTATCCAGCGTTTCGCTCCCCCCCCCCCCCCTTTCCTCTCTTCACTAATGCCATCATGAAGAGATCCTCCCATTCATTCCATTATTAAGTGGTCCTCAGATTCGCCCTTTCCCTCTACTTCTCGCCTATCCCTTCTCCTCCTCGTCCTCCTCCTCCTCCTCCTGTACCACCCTTCCTCTCTCCCAGACCCTTCTTCCTCCTCTTTCCCTTTCCCCTTCCACCATTTTCTCCTATCTACATCATCGTCATCATAATCCGGGAACAGCACACGCACAACTGACACGTGCCCTGACAGTTACTGAGCTAATCTTTTCCTCATTGATATTGTGAGGGGGAACAGATTTTTATTATTAATATATATATAGCAACGGCGAGATAAGTTTACATGAGAGGTCAGGGGAGAGACAGAACGACTCTAAGTCTGTGCATACGTATACATGTATATATATATATATATATATATATATAATATATAATATACTACATACATATACATATACATATATTCATATATACATATATATATATATATATATATATATATATATATATTAGAATAAAGATATATGCCACGAAGCAAAATAAACGACGGAGTATCCGCGAGACCTTTCGACGTTTAAACGTCCTTTACTAAGCAGAAACTAGTCTCTGCTCAGTAAAGGACGTTTAAACGTCGAAAGGTCTCGCAGATACTCCGTCGTTTATTTTCCTTCGTGGCATATATCTTTGTTTTATTTTATGGATTTATCACGTTCCTAACTTTCGTGATTAAGTTATACATACATATATATATATATATATATATATATATATATATATATATATATATATAATATATATATACATACAGAGAGAGAGAGAGAGAGAGAGAGAGAGAGAGAGAGCGAGAGAGAGAGAGAGAGTTACAATTAAACCAGTAATACCATTAAAGAAATGATAGGAGGAGGAAATGAAATATATATAATATATAAATAGATATATATGAATAACTTGATCACGAAGTATATAAAACGTGATGCTATGTATAAATAAAGGTTTTTGCCACGAAGGGAAAAAAAAAATGAAAAGCGAGATAGCCAAGGACTTTCGGTTTAGTTCGACCCGGTCGAACTAGACCGATAGTGCTTGGCTATCTCGCTTTTCATTTATTTTCCTTCGTGGCAAAAACCTTTATTTATACACACACACACACACACACAACACACACACACACACATATATATATATATATATATATATAGAGAGAGAGAGAGAGAGAGAGAGAGAGAGAGAATTGGAATTAAACCAACCGTACCATGAAAGAGAGGACAGGAGGAGAAAATTACATATCAGACCAAACCATTATTTGCAAACATGGAAGCGAAATTACACCATACTGCAGTTTCCTTGCAAAACAGTAATCTTGCAAGCAATGCAAAATTCGCCAAAATCCACCGGATCACAAAGACATTCCAAACAACCAATATGAGAGTTTCTAAAGCAATAAATGTTTTCTAGCGGCACCGGACCAACTCACATCCTTGAATATTGCGGCTGTTGGAGGAATGTTGAGGACACCATTATAGTTCTTGCAAATCTAAATCGTTCCTTTATTTTCTTTCCATGAGATGTGTTTGGGAAACGTGAATGGCCCACATGGCAGCTAACCTTAACAAGAATATCATAATATACATCAATAAGTCATTTACCTCGGTACTAAACCAAGACTTCGCATTTTTGTAATTTTTTACAATTCTGACTGAGATCCCTTTAACGACGCAGAAGTTGCGATGAAAATGTGTTATTATTACTATTATTCCGTAGATAAAACCTGATAAGCCCACAGACTTGAAATTCAAGCTTCCAAAGAACATGGTGTTTATGAGGAAGACATAAGATGGATTAGAGTGAAATACAGAAAGATGAGATCCAACTTATAAACAAATAAAAAATTATTGAATAAATAGATTTTGTAACAGAAACACTGACAAAAAACTACTAAACATCTATGCAGGATGGTGTACCTTTTGAACTATATTCCCTTGGCGGAAATTCCTTCAACACTGTAGATTTTGTGATGAAATGAGAAGTCGAACAGACACATATATGGACAGACATACGGAATATGTTCCTTCGAATGCATCTAAGCATGTTGGTCTAATCTGTAGTAATTTTACCTGAAAATACCTTGACTGTGCAGGAAGGTTTATAGTGATAAGGTAAGCTTGACAGACAAACTGACAGATAACAGTTTGGCTAGTAGACAGACAGACGAACGGAGGGAAACCATTTCCTTTGGGTTTGCCTGTATAGTATATTACTAATAAACAATCGGTATAATATACTATATGCATTTAGCACACGCACACACACATATATATATATACATACATATATTCACAAATATTAAGCTACAAAAGTCGTTTAGTATCCAGTCCACTATAATTCGCTTTTGTAAGAATTATATTCCAGAGGTATTGCGAATTCGGTAATAAACATTTGTACCTTAATGTTCGTGAATATAAAAAAAAAGTTACGGAGTATGAGACGAAAATTCATATATATACTATATTATATATATATATATATATATATATATATATATATATATATATATATTATATATATATGTGTGTGTGTGTGTGTGTGTGTGTGTGTGTGTGTATATTTATGAATTTTCGTCTCATACTCCGTAACTTTTATATAAATATATAAATATATAATATTATATATATATATATATATATATATATATATATATATATATATATATTCAAAATTAAGGTGTATTCAGTATTAAGGGTGACTTCATAAAACAGACAAACTGCGATTCCAGCTACTTCATATTTAAAGTGATCATGTGTAAAACAAGCTTTTGTGCAGGAAAAACCCCATAACATTAACTACTTCATAAACCTACTACTATGTCTCATCGGCACTGCGTCCAGTCTTCAAACTCCCACTGCCTCAATCACCTTACTAACACTCTCTTGCTTCTTAGAACCCGAGGCACTTTCTTCCTAATAACGCTTTCATAATATTTATCGTGCCTTTGTTAGGTCTTCATCTCCTTCCTTTTATAATATTCGAATAGTACATTCTTCACCAACATATCATTCTCCATTCTTCCCATATGACCGAACCCTTTCAAAACATTCTGACCTCTTCTCACTCTTTCTACACTTCTCCATATTTTGCATTCCTCTCATATCACAATAAACATAAACAAATAACTTCACAAAAACTTAATACAGACTTTCACAATAGAGGCTATGGAGAGTATCTGAAGGACCTTAAATACATTCATTCTCAAGGATTAAAGTTACAATCAAACAACTACCATACCTACTATTACCAAAAGATTATACTTTGTTACTTACGCTACACACTTTTTTTTAATGCTTGAAACAGAGATAGCGGCAGTCTTCAATTTATGCGACAATTAACTGTCTGTCCCTAGCATTTTCGCTGTTCATTTCGAAAGAAAATTTAGGCTGGGCAAAGGATAAATTGAAACTCTCTCTCTCTCTCTCTCTCTCTCTCTCTCTCTCTCTCTCTCTCTCTCTCTTTCGGGTCCTCCCTAACATAAACACCTTAAAACTGTCCGAATTCAAAGTAAACTAAAACTTTTTTTTTACCCTCAAGATGTTTATTTGTTACCCATGCCTCTAACCTTCTCTAGCGCTCTAATTTCCTCGGTCTCTCTCTATCAGCCGCATCGAGAGAAAGAGAGAGAGAAAAGGGGAAAGGAGAGAGACCAGCAAAAGTTGGGGGAAGAGAGAGAGAGAGAGAGAGTCTTTACAGCATATTTCCGACCTCCCGGGGTGTCACAGCCATAACCGCTTCAATATTTCTTGTTTTTTTTTCTTTCATTAATCTGTAACTTTTTCTTCTGTTGCACTACTTCCTTTGCATTGCCTTTTGCCCACAATATGAGACTAAAGGAAGCTTATTTCTTT
>NC_087216.1:4838562-4841062 GCF_015104395.2 Macrobrachium nipponense
CACGCGCACACACACACGCACACATATATATGTGTGTGTGCGTGTGTGTGTGTGCGTGCGTGTGTGTGTGTGTATGTATACTTGTTGTCCGAGTCGATAACTTCACTGGAGTCCTGATTTCTCCTCAGTCCGCTGGGCGCTGGTTCGAATCCACGTGAGGACGAAATTATTATCATCTAAAAAATTTCCCTTCGGTTACCTTATATGAAAATATATTAATTCCGAGGTAGAGCGAACTGGATATTAAAGGACATTTGTATATATATATATATATATATATATATATATATATATATATATATATATATATATATAATATATATATATATATATATATATATATATATATATATATATATACATATATATAGTTCGTAGATAAAACGATAAAAATGCATACTTTGATCAAATCAGGTATATGATATTAAACAGCATTGTGAGGAAAATGCAGCCCAAATAAGCTAGAAAAATGTATGCATATCTAAACCATGAAAACAAACATATCACCAAAAGGGGGAAGAAAGGCAGTAAAAGAGAAACAGGTGGAAAGAAATGATAAATTTGCACAAGCGGCCATACTCCCAAGTCTATGCTATTACTGGTAACCAACGTAACTCTGGAGGAGAAGATATAAACATATTGAATGTCATTCCTCGGCCGCTTATTGGAAAGCAGGAAAAAAAAAACATAGTGAACGAGACTTCTCTTTTCTCTTGATGCACTATATCATGTATAACCACATAACTTGATAATAAGTACATAATTCAAAACAAGAATTTCATGATGATTAAATCGCTGGTTTCATAGGCTACCTGTCACATAACTTGATGTGTATTTCTGGCGATAGAAGTTCACGCTCGACGTGGTTCGGAAGTCACGTAAAGCTGTTGGTCTCGTTGCAGAATAACCACTGGTTCCATGCAACGTAAATATACCATACAAAGAAACAAACAAACAAACAAACATAACTTGAAATAAATTGAAGAAAATAAAAATAGACGTGAAATACAATCAGTATTTCGTCATATAAAAAAAGTATCAGTAAAATGCAAAATAAAATATATTAATATTAACGAGAGAGAGAGAGAGAGAGAGAGAGAGAGAGAGAGAAAAGTTGATTAATAAAAGACAAGACAAAGACAGTTCTTTAACTGAGAGTAAATTATCTAGAGCCAACGAGAAACTTTTAACAAGCAAAGAGAGCGAACGCACATAATGTTTATTAAAAGTAAATATTTTCTCTAGTTATTTTAAAACTTATTATAATGATCGACATGTGAAAGTCTGCAACGAACAAGGCAAGTTGTTACATTTTAATATCGAAAGTTACCTCATTATTTGCAAAATAAGGTAATTTTTCCTTATAGGTTTGAAAGTTACTAAAGGGCAAAAGACTTCATGCCAGTAACATCACACAGTGGAAAAGAATTCTATTGTCTTGCTCAAGGGATAGATGTACAAAGATTCCGGTCTTCCAATAAAAATAGTGATCTCTATCGAGGTTAATCAGAAAATGCAAATTCATATTTGAATTAGGTAAGTGAATATTCTCACAAAGGATATACAAACAGCTGTTAATAATTAATTTTATAAACGAATTAAACGTCTCTCATTAATAACAACGACTTTTATTTATGTCAGATCTTTGAGGCTCTCTGAGGGAGTTTATGAGTTTATGATATTTTTCAGTGATACGATGGCATGTATTACTTCTGGAGTTTCAGTAAGAGAAAATAAAATAAAATAAAAATGGTTAGAAGTACCCTTCTTTGGAAGTGAAAACGGAAGGATTTGTTGACTATCACAGTACTATAAGTGATAATCTGTAGTTAAGAAGTAGGTAACGATGTAATCAACTTATAGGCGCATTTTGAAGGATAGCCCCAACTACCATCGACAATTTTTAAAATAATCCTCTTTTAGATGTAATTATAGCATGTATCGATTGCATTCCTTCTGTTTAGATTATAAGATACATGGAAGACCTCTTGAAGTTTCAGCAAATAAACATCGGCAACAAAACCACAACAGGTATCAGTAGCATAACGTAAGTCACCGAAACGCTCTTTCCAAATCGAACGCGCGACCAGAAAATCAAAGAAAAAAAAAAGGGAACATATTCAGTAATACATTTAACGAACTTAATATGGACCACAACACCTTTCATGTGAATCTTCTGCCAAGGATTAACATAATTCCATTTTTGGAGAAGATGGGTGTCGTGGGAGGAGGAGGAGGAGGAGGAGGAGGAGGGGGAGGAGGCGACCCCTGTTCAATGCTCTGACTTCGTTAAATAAGAAAAACCCCAGAAATTTAGAGTGAGGGAGGAGGGAAAGAATTGGAATGAAGGTCCGACAAAGAAAAGGATATAAATACAACAAAGAAAATTCCTTAAGATTCTGGCCTCAACTCCCTAAATTGGCGCCTCGGCCTTCTTGATTATAGGAGGAGGGAGATACCACGATGGAATGGGGAGGGGCAATGCCAGGGTAGAGGAGGA
>NC_087216.1:4846062-4853562 GCF_015104395.2 Macrobrachium nipponense
TTCAATCTTACCTTCCATTCGGACCTGGATATTATTCAAATATACGTTGCTTTTATTGCTGTTCGTTTCTGCTGCTTCTCTTCCGCATTCTAGAACTTTGGCCTATTTCAGTTTTCGAAGCTCTAGTTTCTTCAGCATCTAAATTTCTGCTTCAAAACTTTACTGTCGATACACCTTATGTCTTCTGGAAGCATAAAAGTCATATCACCATGAAATAAAAGTTTTATTTCTTACTCTATGCTTTATATTACTTTCTTGGCGTGACGACGCCGGAGAAACATAACTCGATTAGTTTTTTTCAGTTTATTCATCTACGACTGCAGAACACGGTAGGAATTTCTTTTATATTTCTCGCGTTAGGCCTGCTGCTCACTTTCCTAATGCACTTTCTGAGTTACAAGAGCCTAAAAGTAATTTATATTCCAATATCCCTCTCAAGGCTATACTTTCGCTCAGTAATCTTTTCCTTTAAACCCAGTGAAAATCATTCGAAACTTTTCTTCTCGCACCTTCCTTCACTCCTTTCTTCCCGCTTTCTCGGTAACCTCCTTCATCCCCTTTTCCCTCTCATTCCCTCGTCGCGCCTTTTCTCTTTCGCTCCCGTTTTCTACCTTCCAGCGGTATGAAATATTCACGAGCCTTGCCCCAGAGTATCATTTTTAAAAACTTCCCAAGCAGTCACCGTGAAAATGTTCCCCCTTTGCCTCTTAGGAAGCCTGTGAGTAAATATGCTAATAACAGCATGTAAATGTGCGTGATTTGTCGTCATATAACCTTAACCAGATATGCATTAGAAGAAGATGTAAAACACAGCGTTTGGGACCACGACGCGTGACTCCAACCACAAAGATTGACAAGAACACATCACAACACAGTGCTGCAGGACTACGACGTTTCAATAATAATAATATCTTAGCTACAAAAGCCAAATTTATTACAGATTTATGTATTCAGCCTTGCTAATCGGAGCAATTACTTCCAAAGAAACTTATTTTCAAGAAGGTAAGAATGATCATTTAAAAGTAATTTATAAGCCTGTGCATGAAATTTATATTTTTCTTACATTGGTCACAGAAATATTTCATGAGTTTGACTTTAAGACCTGTAAAAAATAAATAAATAAATTGATTAATTAATAAATAAATAAATAAAAAATATCTTTTCCACGAGTTCAAGTTTTGCACAATAAATCAAATTTTTTAAGTGTTTTCGTACCAAGAAGTCTTATAAATACATTACTAAGATTTCATCAAATTATCACGAGACATTTTTTGTAAAAATCACAGTTTGCTGTTTAAATTAGTCATAAAAATTCCAAATACAATTACATGGAAAAAGTCAAAATGGACAACTGAAAAGCAAGGTTCCACAGAACAGAAATGTCAGACAATTATACTAAAAACCAGCAGGTAACAGTTGAAACAGAAATAAGAAAAGAATCTTAAAAATACCACGACGACTAGCAGCCAACTATCCTCCGTATATATTCAGGAAGACCTAAAATATTTAGGAAATATAAATTGTTCCTAAAAAAATTCCCAGCAACTTTCCAAAAGTTGCTTATGGTTGGGCAGCTTTGCAATTTTCCATCTGCATTCAAAGATTCTCTACTGACTTCACAATTTCCTTCCAGTATTGGCTGGCTTTTGCTGCTGGATTTAGCATTTACCTAAATTTCTCAATACTGCGCCAGGAATTCTCTCTCTCTCTCTCTCTCTCTCTCTCTCTCTCTCTTCAAGTCTCTCCACCGTTTTATAGACAAATAGAAAATATAGGATTAATTGATATATATGTATATTATATATTATATATATATATATTAGATATATCACATAGATTATATAATTGGTATTAGATACTATACATACATACATACATACGTACATATATATATATATATATATATATATATATATATATATATATATATATATATACACATATACATACATGCATACATACATACACACACACATATATATATGGATAGTATATATAATATACCCAAGGCCTAAAAGATACCCTCAAGAGTTCATTGAAACATATGCAATTTTATCAGTGTTGCAGCGAATGCAAAGGAATCATGATCCAGAGCAAATAAGGACTTGGGTTAGATAACTTTTTGGGAATTTGAATTACTGTGTTACAAATTCCTGCAACGACTTGGCTAAGAGAATGTTCTTATACCGTTAGAAAACTTGGATAATTACATGTAGAAAAAAATAATCTTAGTATAATAATAAAGAAGAGTTCAATAACATTAATCATATTAACCACTTCTCCATCAGATGAAGATGACAAATTGTTGCAGTCGGTATCTCACAAAAAATGGCTTTCATGATGGCAATTTTAATATAACGGTTTATGTAGTTGAAAATGAATGGTCTTGGAGGTTCTTTGGGACCATTGTTTTCAGAGCGTTAAAAAAAAAAAAATATAAAATAAAATAAAATAAAGTTTCAGGTTCCTCTTGTCTCACCTATAAGTCTTTTCATGATTCCATCAGACATTTATCACTTCATCCTCTTTTGCTGATCTGAACAGGCCTCTGAGACGGTTACATCTTCCAGAATGCTATGAACACTCCAGGTGCGATATTACTGAAGTTAATCGGGTACACTGTAGCGTTGACCGAGATGCTTGAAGTTAAAATCGATTGAGCTATAGATGGTATTCCTTTTAGTACCGACAAAAGGAGCTGAATTACAAGCAAATATTAAGTATGCAAGAGCTAATGGACAGTTTCGAATTTCATATAATCTAGGATGATATAATTAGGGAACCACTTCTCATGCGTTCTCTCCTTTTCTCTTGTTACCTCTATTAAGATAGATTCAGTGAGTCTCGTTCGAATAACCTTCTAAAACTCCGGAAAATATCCGACTTCAATATGAATATATTTAGACGTCTCTGTTTAAATATTAAGTCCGTCAAGTTTATGTTGAAACTGTATTTATTTGTTTGTTTGTTTGTTTGTTTGTAATGTGCTTTTACGTTGCGTGGAACCAGTGGTTATTCAGCAACGGAATCAATGGCTTTACGTGACTTCCGAACCACGTCGAGAGTGAACTTCTATCACCAGAAATACACATCTCTCACTCCTCAATGGAATGGCCGAGAATCGAACCCGCGACCACCGAGGTGGAACGCTAATACCATGCCAACCACACCGCTGTGGCGCTGAAACTGTATTTAGAATTATCCAGCAACTATCAGTTCGGCATCTTTTTCATCTCTCATTATTTTAAACATTTATTTGCATAAAGTTCTTTTTTTTTTAACATATATGAAAAGAGGACACTAACCCAATGGCTCGGTTTTACATACAAATATTGAAGATTTCCCTGACATTTCACATCCCATGACAATTTGCTTTCGTCCGCACAGAGCAAACATGATAGTTCTATACCATCCGAACGATTCACGAACATAACGAGCTGAACATAAAAACAGTTATCATCTGGACATCACGTTTACTGATCTACTTGGAACTTTGCAATCCCCACTTTATAGAAAGCAAAATGAATGCCACTGGTAACTTAAGATCCCGAAGGAAATGTCAGACTAGATGCATGTTAAAAAGTGCCCACATATAAGCATATATACATAATACATACAGAAAAATAAAATTGTTAACAAAGAAACGCTTCCGCACATACCTTATTGCATTGTGCGACTTATCAAATTAATACGTCAGTCATTTATTATCAATGAATATTAAACGTTTATTTCATCACTTTCCTCTGATATCTCCTAAGTCCAGCGATGTCAGTCATTGCTTTGTATTTCCTATGTTGTCATTATCAATATCTGAATATTCATTATTCGATGTAATTTATTAAATACATCGTCAATGATGAGAGAATTATGCAGTGATATTAAAAGTGATAGAAAGTAATTAATAGTGACAACCGTATTATCTTACTTCGTTTCCTTTATTATCTTGATGACTATCGCTATTCAGGACAAACAAAACAAATGATATCAGTCTTAGACCCCCGAGGAATTCTCCAGACCGGCACAGGGAACTAAAAATACCTCGCCTGATTCCTGCAGAAAGCACACCTATATTTTTCCTCGCAAAAGACAGTATAATAATTCAGGTCTGGCGCGCTGCGAATTTCAGTGGCACCTAATAGAGATTCTCATATGAACTTATAACTGTCAGTGGATCTGAAATTAATGTGGCCCCTCGTGCTGCAGCCGGGAGTTACGTTTGCCGAATTCATTACCAAATTAGAATGTAGCTGCTCCAACACCTGGAACGCTTATGTTATCCGGGAATCTTCTGAAATTCCTCCTTTTCGTTTGGCTGCTTTTAAAATCTTGGTTTCTGCAGCAGGCAGTGAAATGGAAGAGAGGTTGCCTGATACTGTTCAAAGGGATAAAAAGAAAATAAAAGTAATAATGGTTTTCATATCACCCACGGCAAGATTAATAAAGCGCATGAAGATGTACCATGACTCACAAACATCTATATATATATATATATATATATATATATATATATATATATATATATATATATATATATTATATATATACACACACACACACATATATATATATATATATAAAAGTATGTATGTATCAAATCATGAGCCTGTTGTTATAAAAATTGGTGGAATCCAAACCATAAAAGAGAATCAATATGAATACCAGACGGGGACGGAGAGACAAGGCCGCTTCCTTTCAAAATAATTGGTCTCACTAACTGAAGCAGAGAATTATACCGCTGGCAATCATTCGTGTCTAGCACATCACAGCCAAAGGGAGATTCGTATTTGTGGCTAACAACCTAATCCAAAAAGTATTAACTCATGGTTCAAAGGCCAATATCTGGATCCATCCACAAGAGATAAAAGAAAACACATTTCTCCTAACGAAATGTGATAGTAGAGGTTATTCTTATAGAATTTATTGACAGCTTCATCCCGTTAACTTCTAAATTACGCCTGAACCATTAAACAGAAAATTTGCACAGCTCAGCTACTTACTGTATCTACACTGAATGTTCACCAGCTACACGTCAACCCCCTCAGACTCTGCACCACTCGCCGTTACGTTATAGGCATGCACTCAGTTCCTGGATATTCCATCTATTCCGTTTCAGTGTCTTCTCTACTGCATCTACTCACATTTTTTCATTCTACCTTCATTTCTTACCATGACGAGATTTGGAAATGGTTTTCAGCAACCTAACACTCTTCATTTTTCTTACATGACCAAACCACCCTCCCACATTTCATCCATCTTTTTGAGTATTCTTACACATATTCTTCATTTCCAAATACATAAAGCCATTCCCACCAACCTACAAAAATAACTAAATCTCCACAGCTTCAATTTTCTTTTTTTATACAGCATCAAAGTTTTACTGCCATAAAGGAAAGGTAACTCAAAAAATTCACCCAAAATTCATTTGGACTTCTATTCGTTAATGGACACTTATTTTATCAACCTACAAAAGATCTCCTGTTACCATCTTTGCCTCACCTTTCTATAAATCAATATTAACAATAACTATTACAAATTCCAGCTTCCCTCTACCCTTACAGCCTTACTTTTGCTAAAATGACTTTCAATTTATTTCTTCATTGTACTTCAAAGCCCTTAATTGTAATAAACTATACTTTAAAGCTCTCATCTTTGCAGCGACAATAACCTACTAATCTTATTACCTGCAAGTATCAGACTCTCTACAATCTTTATCTGATTATTCTTATCATTCCATCAATATATTATTTGTCTAGAAACACCCTTATGCCAAATCAGTAACCTTGCCGTTCATAGATTCTATAATAAGATTTGTTTGTTCATGTCTCGAAAAAATCTTAGACGTCCTAAAAAACAAAGAAAAAAAAAGAAAAAAAAAGACGTTCTATGCCACTTATCAGAAGGAAAGTAAAGATTCAGGTAAGAGAATCCCGCAAATTCCCTAATATTGGTGTAGTTTCTGATATATTAATGTCTGAAACACGTAAAGTTTAATCAATTCCTGTGTAGAGAGAGAGAGAGAGAGAGAGAGAGAGAGAGAGAGAGAGAGAGAGAGAGAGCAGGTTGGTTGAAGGTAATGTCTGAAACACGTATATTTTAAATAATTCCTGGTGTAAAGAGAGAGAGAGAGAGAGAGAGAGAGAGAAGGTGAGCAGGCTGGCTGGAGAGAACATTAACTTTTGATTTGCCATGACTTGGAAACTGGGCCCAGGTGTCTTCAGAGAGCTGCCAGTATTTTCCACTCCAGTACCTCAATAATTACAGGGAGACAAGTAATAACATTAGCCATAAGATCCTGTTAGCAACATGAAAGTTATGACTGAAATAAATTCTGCCGAGGAGATTATTTACAATTCCCAAAACGTGCTGATATGAAGAGAGCAGTCTAAGACCTTCATCAGACCACATATGAGAGATCTGTGTTATAACAAAGACCAACATACTATGAGCTCTTAACTCCTCGATTCCGTACTCTCTTTAGAAAGGTTTCTAACATGAATTTTTAATCTTAATTTGGAAATGCAATGACGAAAGTATTCTTCAACTTTCAACTTTTGGTGTCGAGCAATTTTTCCCCATTTCATTCTTAAACTGAGATTCTAGGTGTGAGCGGAATACGAACACAGAAATGTTACTGCATCGACAAGTTAAGAGTTCGTTGCAGGGATGGCTTTGTATGCATGTGTCCATATATATATATATATATATAATATATATATATATATATATATATATATATATGTATATATATATATGTATATACTATAGATATATATATATATATATGTGTAATATGTATATATAGTATATATATATATATATATATATATTATATAGATATATATATATATATATATATATATATATACTACATATACTATTAAACAGAAAGACCAATGATAAACAGTTAATCACTACTCAAAACTAAGTCATGTTCTTCTAACTCAAAACAACAATGAAAAAACCCCACAATGAACACGACAATCGAAAACGTCCTATAAGCCTCCCTAGCAAGCTAGCTCATCAGCAATTAGACACGCATACGTAGGTACAACGGACAGGTAATTAAAATCAGCATGAGGATTATCACTGCTCATCGACATCTAATCAATCTATCAGGACCATTCCTCAACATTACTCGGAGGGACGTGAATAAATCGTACTTGTACCTCTACGCAAACGATGCAGGTACGAGATTGGAGTGAATTTATGAAAGCCTATTTCAAATATTCATCGCGGGCTGTGGATTATTAAGGTACCCGTCGGCCGTACGCATCTGCAAGTTACATAAATGATGGTTAATTCCCGTCCTTTGCTTTATAATTCATTCGGTCGCATGTGGAGAGATCCCAGCATTAACCCGTGTGGCGACCCATCGGATAAGGAGGGGAAGGAGTCGGAATAAAAATAAAAGACCATTTTCATTTGAAGTGAGCCCATAAATGCCTTCCAACAATCTCACGAGACTAACAACTGATTTACATTTCAAATGAAGTAACAGGA
>NC_087216.1:4861062-4876062 GCF_015104395.2 Macrobrachium nipponense
AATTTGTCTACTCGAACCTTTTAGTTTTCTGTAAAACTATTGAGATGGCTTTGTTTGTCTGTCGGCCTCAAATCTTAAAAAACTACCTAGGACAGAAGGCTGCATATTAGTCAGTTGATCATCCACCCTCTAATCATCACACATACCAAATTGCAGCCCTTTAGCCTCAGTAGTTTTTATTTTATTTAAGGTTAAAGTTAGCCATCTGCAACAACACAGGCCACCACCGAGCCGTGGCTAAAAGTTTCATGGGATCGGCTGAGAATTTCATGGGCTGTGGCTGATGTTTTTTTTACAGCATTATACGCTATACAGAAAACTCGATTGCGCCGAAGAAACTTCGGAACATTTTTTATTCGTTTTTTTTATCTATTCTTTACTGTATCCCAGGTCTCATCCACTAAGCAGGGCTCTGTCTTGTTACCACATATGCCAGTACTTCTTCTCCAGCTGACAGTAGTCACAGACATCAAATAGATCTCATAGCAAGGAATCGAGACTGAAAAAGCACCAGTCTTCATTATTAACTGCTCCACTTCAGGTATGGTTTCGAGAACTGCAAATTTTTTTCGGCGTTCACTTGCAAAAGCAGCATGATGGTCATCCTTAAGGAGCTTCACAGTATCAAATCTAAATGCTTATTTGAGGAAACTCGGACATTAAATACAGGCTGCTTACAGTGTGATATGAACTTCAGTGAACTTCAGGAAACTTCAGTGAACCTCAGGAATCACCAAGCAGCCCATAGCTAACCTCGTGTGAGCAACTCCATAGGATTCGTCCATTTTCTTGGTTAACGTGTCACGCATTTATTGTTAGCATTTGTCTTAACGTTTTAGTTCTGCGTCGACCTCTATCAAGAACATTGGCACCGACGACGGACCTTTCATGAGTGAGGTCACTTTCCTCTTGCATGACGGCAGCGCCTGACACTGGAAAGTTTTGTGCAGAGGGTGTGCCCTACGTACTGGTTACGTTCTCCTCGAAAGTTAAGTTAAATATATCTTAGTTTAACCAGACCACTGAGCTAATGAACAACTCTCCTAGGGGTGGCCCGAAGGATTAGATATTTTTACGTGGCTAGGAACCAATTGGTCACCTAGCAACGGGACCTACAGCTTATTGTGGGATCCGAACAACACTATATCGAGAAATGAATTTCTATCACCAGAAATAAATTCCTCCGATTCCGCGCTGGCCGAGCCGGGATTCGAACTTCGGACCACCGGATTGGCAGCCGAGCGCGAAAACCACTCG
The DNA here is from genome assembly GCF_015104395.2 of Macrobrachium nipponense. Taxonomy (NCBI): domain Eukaryota; kingdom Metazoa; phylum Arthropoda; class Malacostraca; order Decapoda; family Palaemonidae; genus Macrobrachium; species Macrobrachium nipponense. The sequence continues at coordinate 4,862,320 of NC_087216.1, forward strand.
TCCAGCGAGGAACTTCTCCTCGAAAAGGACACCAATCAAAGTAAGAGTTTTACTGTTAATGATCTCGATCACCAAGTCAAGAACTGAATTTGTTAGCTTCTTTGACTTGTCGGTTTCCCAGATGGTGATGGAGAGATCGTCTGCGTAACTGCAAGAGATTCTGAGGTTCTAAATCATATAGAAACGAACTCCAAAGCGTGATCTTATTACCTCATTACCTGTGGAAAAAGTTCGTCACTGCGTGAGAGGAAAGGAGCCTTCACCGCGCATGTTGTCAGCATCTCCTTCAGCAAACGTTATCAAGGATGACTTCGATGGTTTCCTGAACGTGAGCATAAGTGAGTAAGCTGCCTACATCCTGGGATGTGGTATCTACGTCAGGATCTCTGATTTTCAATTTCAAAGAATCGTCTGTTGGGGTGAAATGGCCTAAAATGTCCCTTAGGACTTCATCCATCCCATAGGTCGGGAGAAATCATCTTGGATATCATGGGGTAGGATGGTTATGGGCCTTACCAATCCCACAGGATTATTCCGGAACATAGTTGCTGATTCCGTTCGGGCACTACATTGCCATGGTGCTTAATCTTTTCTTCTGTACTTCCGTATAGTCCTTCAGTCTCTGAGTATTGGTGGCATTGTTATAGATATAGCTTATTTTTTTCTGTGTGTCTACTGTTGCGATAATATACAGCGCAACTTGGTTACCTTTCCATAGGGGTGATGTCCTTCTTACTTCGCAACTCCTAGGCCACTTCCTGCCGTAACATTTACCCCTAAACACTTGAAGCATTACTTTATCTTTAAACTATGCACTTAGCAGCACTCTTAAACATTTTCGCTAGCTTGTATAGTATCTGTGCAGTATCACGGTTCAACTCTTATCATCTGCATGCATTAAATGTTCTGTTGTTCATGACAACTAGCCTACATCTAATGGTCTTTTTTTAACCCCTTACACTACTTAATCCATGAGAGAATGAGACAGCCAGCGAGACTTACAAACCAATCACTTTGCCTTTTACACACTCTAACACAAATTTCTCTCTTATAAAAATATTCAATCTCTCTAAAACAAATCACCTCCTACATCATACGTCTTGAAAACAGATAAATGTAGCACTTTTGTAGCTCTGTGCTTACCCAAGAAAGCTTTACATTTTACCCGCAAACTTGTCGTGCAATTGCTATATAAACATATATATAAATATATATATATATATATATTATATATATATATATATATATATATATATATATATATATATCATATATGTGTGTGTGTGTGTGTATTCAAACACACGCACACACATACATATATATATATATGGCGAGGAGAGAGAGAGAGAGAGAGAGAGAGAGAGAGAGAGAGAGATAATGGGCACGTGAGGAGATTTACGTGCAAGCAAATGTTGGACATGTGCACACACACACGCACACACACACACACATTTAGACAAGAAGTGATTCAAGACAAGCAGACACGTTATATTTTAAAAGAGCTCTATCACTGCTCCAAATTTCAAGAGAGCTTGATGTTCAGAATTCACAAAAAAAAAGAAAAAAAAAATCACACACACACATACACGCACACAGAGAAAAGGCCGAGGCAATGTCACTTAAAATGCCGCCGAGAATATGACAACAAACTGTCTAGAAGTAACAGATGTATAAAAATACACAAAACAAAATGTGAGCGCATATATGATGAATGAGAAGAGTGAGCGAGCAAGCTTGACCTGGTTTTTTAAAACCATCATAATCTCCAGATACTCAATGAAAAGCAGAGGTCACCAGTGGTTTTAAGTCACAGGAGAGCTTTTAGCTAAATGAAACTCTTCGCTCAAGCCACGTCAACGCAGACTTTTCCTCTCTTGGGCGACTGTACAAAACAATCCGCTAAGAGGACGGGAAAATTCGAGGAAAATGAAAGGTGGGGTCGGGGGCTAAGGGGGTGGCAATGATGGCTCCAGGTACATGGACCATACGAGGACTCGCAGAATTTGTTGATATAAAATACAGTGCAAATAAACAGGCAGGAGTGGACGCTCTGCTGAGATTGTTACTATGCCTGAAATGGGAATAACCTTAAATAACTATCGCAATGTATCAAGTGCAAAGAAAATCAAAAGAAAAGAATTCTTCATTTATATAAATAATCTTAAGAATAACCGCATAAAGAACTGAATACACCTTATGAATTCACAGTGACGCCCACTGATCCATGCAGTACAACGAAAATAAATCATTAATGAATGTTACACGCGATAATACAGGACTGGAATGAATGCTGAGAATCACCAATAAAATCACCAATAATTTTGATATGGAAACAGACCCAAAATAATGGCATAACTACTAATAAGGCCAAACAGCATAACCTTCCGCAAAGCGAAGTAATCGAAAATATGATCGAACACAAACGCTTGCAACGAAAATGGATGCGGAATGACATCTCAAAGAGAAGCCCGAAACGTCAGCGTAAGAGCACCGGACTGGAACTCCGACTATTTCCTCATAATTTTAAGACAGTCCATCAGCCCGACTGACATCCCTTCCCAGCTACACAAAATATCAACTGCCACTCACACTGACTAGAAAAGCTGTCGACGAGAATGGTGTCACGGGGTAATCACGGAGTCCAGACAGATTCTGGGGCGAACTTGCATATCCGGGGACGGGAGAGTGATTGACATCACATCTACTTCAGCTTGGCTCTACGTCATTCCGTTTCGTATGAATGACGCCCGGGGAATAAACACCTCTATATCAAACGCTCGAAATTGACTAGCGAAATACTTTGCCGTGATATGATGGTGCAATCTCGTGCATAAAGAAGGAGGAAAACACTGCTGAAAACCATCATCAAAATAACGGTGGCATATTTAAGAACAGTGTTAGATACCGGCTGAAAGAAGCCACGGTACCGAATGATTTAACGGTTACCATACGTGGCTGATTTAATTTGCCGTCAAGGTAGCAGCTAATCTTTCATCATCAAAGCGTCAAAAGGACCCTGGTCTTTTGATAAGCTCTTTAACTCTCACATCTCCGGCTCGCTGTGTGAAATGTGATTAAGGCGACGAGAACCAGGAGGGGGTGATACTGAAAGGCTGTGCCTCATAGTTTCTAAAGGTTATGAAAAAAAAGAAAATACGATTATGTTAATTACCGACAGAAAAACGTTAGGAGTACAGGACACTGCCAGATGAAAAATAATTGGAATTAAGGGAGACACTATATGATTTTGAACTACCCAAATAGTTTACAGAGGAGACACACAAAATAAAGAAACCAAGTTCAGTTTCAATTACCACCAAATTCTTGACAACCCGGTCCAATTTTTTTTTTCCAAATGCAGGGAAACTTTTAAAAAACTTAAACTAAATATAATAAAGAGTAATCGATCTTTAATATATATACATATATATATATATATATATATATATATATATATATATGATATATTATATATATATATATATATATATATATATATATATATATATATATATATATAACTCACAATCACATTCACACAGGTACATTACCGAAGTGTAATTCCTTCCCAGCGGTCAAGACCTATTAGTATATTTCGTCACTTTGCACATACCTGAAAAAGATAAAAAAATCCCAATTTAGTTTTCATATGATATAGAGTGGTTATGCAAAATCAAAACGAGGGTTCGGGTTTAAATGAAATTAAAATGTCATAGCTATCTGGCTAACACCCAGTTCACCACAATAAAAATGAAATTATTTAATCAATAAGGCGGACTGCATGTATTAAGATTTATTGTACGTTTTCTATCAATATCACAAAAGAACGAACGAGCACAATTTTTCTAGATTTTCATGTATATTCTAGTCACGCTTTTATATTTTCATAATTGTATGCGAAATAAACATTCCTAAAAGGAGAGAGAGAGAGAGAGAGAGAGAGAGAGAGAGAGAGAGAGAGAGAGAGAGAGAGAGAGAGATTCACTTACTGTTATTTAATAAAAACCATTACGATGAAATACATTGAACATACATAATTTTTTTAGCCTTTTATATGTATCTTTATTCATACGTTTATATTTGAGTAAATGTATGCGAAATAAACTTTCCAAGAGAGAGAGAGAGAGAGAGAGAGAGAGAGAGAGAGAGAGAGAGAGAGAGAGAGAGAGAGAGAGAGAGAGATTCACTTACTGTTTTATTTAAAACCATTAAGATGAAATGCATTGAACAATACATAATTTTTTCAGCCTTTTATATGTATCTTTATTCATACGTTTTATTTGAGTAATGTATGCGAAATAAACATTCCAAAAGAGAGAGATAGAGAGAGAGAGAGAGAGAGAGAGAGAGGGGAGAGAGAGAGAGACGAGAGAGAGAGAGAAGAGGGTGGGGTTTCATCTTGTGTTATTATTTAGAGCCACTAAGATGAAACGCACCGAAGAAATGCGTAACGCATTAGCAAAATACCGAGGTATTGAGGTTAAATTTCTCGATTTCATGTCTCCTTTGCATAAAAAATCGTTCTTTATACTTCTCATTAAAAACCTAAAAGAACAATATGTTGTCTGGTTGCAATCAAAAACCTTGAACGAGAAACTGCAAAATGGAAACAAAGAAACGGCTGAGACAATAGATGGAAAGAAAAAAGTGAGCACACACACACACGTGCATACATACATACATACATACATACATACATACATACATACATACATCAATCTCTCTCTCTCTCCCTCTCTCTATATATTATATATGAGTCATATCACATTACCGTGATTCATGTACATACATCGAGCTACAAATGTCCTTTACTATCTAATTCGCTCTACCTCGGAATTAATATATTTTCATGTATGTTTAATCGACTAAAAAATTCCCCTTCGGTTAAACATATATGAAAATATATCAATTCCGAGGTAGAGCGAATTAGATATTAAAGGACATTTGTAGCTCAATGTATAGATTATATATATTATATATATATATATATATATATATATATATATATATATATATCTATATATATATATATATATATATATATATATATATGTGTGTGTGTGTGTATATATATACATACATATATATATATATATATATATATATATATATATATATATATATATATATATATATATAGACATTACACACAGATATATCACCTTTTTTTAAACCTGTAATTAATAATAAAGTCCTTCATATCTGAAAAGAGGTGTTTCTGCAATTAACATATTTCAAACATTCCTTTTCTCAGTTTTACCATTTTTCGTGAGAAAGTAATAAATAACGTTTTTGCTAACGGAAATGGAAATGGCAAAATTTCCCAAAACGACTTTTTGGTCAAAATTGATAATGTCATTAATAATATTCCATGTTATTATCCATTTCCATTCATCCTGAGCATTATTCCCAAAATCTGAGAGAGAGAGAGAGAAGAGAAGTAGACGGAGAGAGAGAGAGAGAACTACCAGGCGGGTGATTAGACAAGACGAACCAGAGGGTCTGATTACCGATTGCGGGAGGTGGGACGGGCCAAGAGACGAGGGGATGAGGGGGGACAAATGGAAACAGGGGCGGGGTGAGGGGGGGGGGGGGGGACCGCCGAGTGGCGGTAATCAAGGGAAGGCCGATTCATAGGTCGACTCCTTGATTATCCCAGTCGATAATGGCTGCCCAGGATGATTGGTATAACGGAGGGATTGGGATAAAGGAGGACTTGAAAGATTAGCCTGATGTCTCCGAGCTGGGCTTTTGTTTTCGTTCTCTCAATTGTGATACTTGACTCCATCCAGATCAAATGGAAGACGGATTGATGGATTGGCTGGATGGATGGACCTTATCAGTGGCTGTGCTGGTGATGATGAATAACGTTATCGACGATTGGCTTTATCGATGAATAACCTTATCTTCAATTCTCATCATCCGTCCTCCGATTAGTTGTGAAAGCAAAGAGCCGCGTGCCTCGGGAGGTGGCTCCAGTCTATTATAGGAAATCTTTGGACGCAGATTGGTATTGTCTCTCAATCATAAAGCTATTCTTACGAGGACGAAGTATCCACATCTTGGAAAAATAAATAACGCTTTTCAAGTCATTTGAAAAGAGAGAGAGAGATTATAATCTCAACCGCAATCAACTTCGAAACAATGAAACCCTCCGTTAAATTCACCTTACGTTTCCTATGAATCATATAAACCAACTGAAGGAAGAAGGACGACCATTGTCTTTGATTACTATTCTCGGGCCAGAAGGAGAAGAAGAAGAACAAAGAACCACGAGATTACCGAATGCAAATGAATCTCTCGAAAACCCTGACGTTCAATCAATGCTTGTCAAAACGTTAAAAGAGGGAAGAGAATTGCACATAAAAGATCTCTCTCTCTCTTGAACGTTGACTTTTGATTTCCTACCGATGAACGCGAGTTAATGGAAGCATATAAAAGATCTCCCGAGCGCTAACGTCTGATTTTACTTTGATTGAAGCAAGGAGAGGCAGTTAGCTCTGGAAAGGAAGTGCCAGAAACTGTGATTTTCGATATAGAAACATTATTTTTGTACGAATTAAATAAAGAGAACGACAAAACGGTAAAGACGAAATGAAACGCAATTCTGTAATTAAATATACTCATGTCAACAAGAAAATGTTAAGATGACAGGCAACAACAAACAGAAGAAAATTAACTTATTCGACATTCAGACCATCAGTCACCCATCAATTATATATAATGTATTACACCAACACCAAACACACACACACACACACACCAACACACACACACCAACACAGGCAACCACACACACACACACACATATATATATATATTCTAAACGGCAAAATCCTCGATCTTCGACTCAGTAAAGCAACCTGGCTAGGAGCCGGTGCAACTCATTCATACTGCCATAATATATGGCATCAGTTGCATATCCGCTAATCAATGTTTCGCCCTCGTCTTTTCCACATCTTTTATGTAAATGATTCATCTGTAACAAACAAACTGCAGCAATTTGCAAAGAAAATTAATTCCCAAAAAAGATTCCATTATCTATCAAACGGTCTGTAGCTGTAGGCGAGGTTAAGAGAGGTCAATTTCTGATACAAGATCTGTTGCCGATAGTCCCGAGAATACATTCTATGGGCTCCGGAATTTTGTAGTATTATCAAGTTTTTTTTTTTTTTTTTTTTTTTAACGATGCATAGATATTTGCCTCTTGGCTAACAATGATGCCTTTCTTATTTCCATCAACTTATCTGATAAGACAGAGGTGAGAACATTGGCATTTCATGCCTATTGACGTAATGGCCTGTAACCAAAATGTAGAATAATACATACATCCTATATATATATATATATATAATATATATATATATTATATATATACTATATATATTACACATATTTATTATATATATAAATTAATAACATATATATATCTATATATATATAGATATATTATTATATTATATATATATATATATATTATAACAAGTCAAGACATTGTTTTTCTTTTTTGGGACCACTTCAAGCCCGTCATAATACCTTCCTCATATCATATTACTTATCTGCGCTTTCACTCTCTCGGCGGGAAACAGCAAGCAGCATTTCATTCATAAATTCCCAAACCTCCTACATATATGCAAAAACAGGAGGCAATACAACCGTTCTTGTCCTCCGGCCTTAAGGAATGCGTTTACCTTGAGGACAGGTCGCACGACTTTATTCCTCTTTGCTGACAAACACATATGCATCTGGGAGCGCCAATAAAGAATGCAGAGGAACGAGTATAACATTAGAATGTACCCCCAAAAGGCAGCCATAACTTGTCTCAATGGCTCTTGAGCAGTATTGCAGGAGAGGCAAATGATTTAAGCAGGCATAAACCAAGACGCGGTTCCAAGAGAAAGGGGAAGAGGGAAGGGGGGGGGGGGGGGGGGGAGATGCTTAGCGTGGAAAGGGAAAGGAGAAAAGAAGAACGGGCTGGCCTCAAAAAGGCCTGGGGTTTTCTAGGTACCATTAGAGTATAAAGGCAAAAAGCTTCAATACGGCGAAGTACCACACCAGTTACAATAGAATGAAGGCACCCACTGGAAACCATAACAGAGGGTTTAGGAAAGGAGATGCTATGAGAACGATTTGGCCCGGTGGGGGATAATGGAGGAGGGGGAGGGGCGGTTAGGGTGAGGGACTAGGCTTAGAGACTATCACAATAGCAATCATGGAAACACCCCCTCCCCTTCTCTCCTCGTCCCTGGCCCTCTAGGGCCGCCCTCTTTTTTCTCATTCCCCAAAAGGAGATTCACAATAAAAGCTTAATCTCCAAAATGTCCAAAAAGCCTAAGAGGAAACTCCCGGGTGACCCGCTGGTTACCGCATAAAAACCAACGACCTCGGAAGAGGGGAGCAATCTTTTATTTGTTATTATTATTTTCTAAGGGCATATTCTCGTCGTTATTTGAAAACCTGTGGTTCCAAATTTCCGTTACAGTCTGTTTAATCTGCATTTGATTTCTTAATAAGTACGTGCTTATGAAGAGGTAGATCTTAAATCACATGAATGATTCATTAAATAATTGTATTTTATCTCTAACTGTAAGGAATATCAATAAACAATTGAAAGTCGTATAGAAGGGTATTGATAATTAAGAAATAAATATGTTGAACGTTATACTTTAAAACCCAACAACAGCTACTTAATAACAACTGGTTTGCAGAAGCAGATCGTTTGTGACCCAGGACCTACATCGGTCACCAAAGATGTCAACACTAACGAAATTCCAGCTTTTTTTCCAGTTTTCCATCTCCGTCCCACTTTGCCACCGAAATCTGAGAAAATATTCATAAACGTATACGTACGAGTGTTACTTTCGTATGCATCTTACGGGTTCTGGTAAGCAAAGAAGTCGAGTGCCTGGAAGCCTTTCACTTTCTGTGATGAAATACATGAATAAAAGTGATACAATTTACCTAAAGCCTCTCAGATACGGCAGTTTGTCATAAAGGGAGAGACAAATAATATTCAAATAAGAAAGAGAGAGAGAGAGAGAGAGAGAGAGAGAGAGAGAGAGAGAGATGTCGGAAATTAAAGAACACAAACATAGTGACATAGTCCACCATTACGGCGCGCCGTGTTAGTGGAGATCGAATTATCAGTGAATAGCTCAGGGAATACACTCACTGGGTAAATCAATAAGGTTACTGGGATAACGAACTGCACAAATTTCTCTCTTTAAAAATTTTCTAATATTTCAACGAAATCACCTAAAAGGAAGATTAGACGTGCTACGTGAGACTTCCTAAAAATCACGTATCAAGGGGCATGCAGGGCTTCAACTTTTTTTTTAAAGCTTTAATAGAAGGTGATACATGGTACCGTCCATTAAAAGCGAGACATACAGAACAAGTAATAGTTTAATGTGAAGCGCTTCAGAACGTTAAACGACCCCTACGTAAAATCTACTGACACGAACATACACAACAGAGAAGAGCTGCCGGTTACACCCCATTAGTCAAAGGTACTCAATAATGCCAACTATGAACGACTACTACCAGTAATATTATCAATAATAATGGGTAGCAATCTCAATTACGAGGGCACAAGTAATGTTCTTTAAGGTCCACAATAACATATTGATGGAAGCAGTAATAAAATTTTATAAAACTATGTAAATCATCTTCAGTCGACTGAAGATGAACCCAGGGTAGGGTTCGAAATCTTTTGCATAGTTTTTATAAAATTTTACTACTGCTTCCATCAGTATATTATTGTAGACATTGAAGAACATTAATAATAATGATAATTATTATCATTGTTACTACAGAAAAATATACGCTATTACAGTTATAACACGAAAACAAACCATAAAAAATATCAGCAATATTCTGAACTACAAAAAAGCAAACATAGGAAACATCTCCAGGCAAAAGAAACAAGGAACTAAACGCTGCAGAAGTCAAAACACAAATCCCAAATTATGCGCAGCACAAACCGTGGCTGCAGCGTCCGTAATCACTGATCAGCCAAAATTCACTTACAGCCGACTGGGGACTATGCAATTGCGCTCGATGCAAAGCAGTTGAAGCATCACATGACCGTGCAAGAAGAGAGGGTAATCTCCGCTGGCGGTGAACATGCGTCTTAAGCCCCATTTGACCTGAATACGAGATATAATCTACACCACTCTCGTTAAGTCTCTCTCTCTCTCTCTCTCTCTCGTATCTTCTAATGGATGCAAACTCATTTCCCCTACCAAAGATTAATCCGGTGCTCAAGTTAGAGGGATCTAGAGCCAGCTGCAGGATCCTGCCTACCCCTGGCCTGGGCATTTTTCACTCGTCTAAAATAATATCCTGCACGTGCGTCGTCTTTTATTCTCCTAAATTCATTTTGTGGCTTTCTCGGGGCAGCAGAAGACCTAGAAACGCCTGCTCCTTGAGTACTACAACCACTTTTACCTTCGTTTCTTTCTGGCCATGCAAATGCTTTGGACGTTTTGATATAACGGCGGATCCTGAAGCTGGTGCTCATTTCCTGAATAACAAACGCATGTTTACAAAAGGGGCTCGGTACAGTTTATATAATTCTTACTTATATAAGGCGTCTACTGGTGAGACGATTCTGTCTCGCTCTCTTTCTCTCTTTTCTCTTCCTAGACGGTTATGGGGAGAGAGAGAGAGAGAGAGAGAGAGAGAGAGAGAGAGAGAGAGAGAAGAGAAATGATACTGCTGAAGGGAAGAGTCAGAAGTTCTCTCTTTTCTCTTCCTAAACGGTTATGGAGAGAGAGAGAGAGAGAGAGAGAGAGAGAGAGAGAGAGAGAGAGAGAAATGATACTGCTGAAGGGAACAGTCAGAAGATAAGAAGTTATAAATGCCCCCATATTTCCCTTTGAAGAAATGCTTTGACGTGTGATTATGAAACTAACACGCAGAGTACAAATGCACATATTTCAGGATACAATCAGTTCCAAATTCATGGAAGCAATCTGTTACAATTTAATGTAACCGTACTCAAAGCACATCTCATAACCAAAGAAATGGAGTTTCCCAGATAAACTGCACAGTACTTCAATTTCCCTCCTCCCCAGACATCCTTAAATTCATACCAAGTCTCATAACTACGGAGCTGGCTGCGTTCTATACCAGTTAATCTAAACACATTTGTCTTTCTTAGAAAGCCCAACCAAGTTCATATATTTCTCCTTGATGTAATTGGATCGGGCAGTACCCACCTCGGAAGGTGTCTGGCCTGTCTGGTCGAATGGAAGACATTCTAATAAATCGCTGGAATAACCAGTAAGTCTGGAGTTCCAGATACAAACCCTTTTTCTTTCTTGATATTCGATGAGAAGATTACAATATTCCATTTATGACTTATTGCTTCTGGTGCATTAGTGATTGGCCCCAGCTCTCTCTCCCTCTCCCGAGAGATAACTTCTACTTACATTATTGTCAGTTAACCGGCTCTATTAATAAGTTATGCATCTCAAGTCCTGAAACAATACGTCATGGAGAGTGCAGGGTGATGGAATTTTCTTTAGATGGACAGTGTCCCCGATGTCCCTTCCTTCTCGACCATGAATTTCACTCTCTACAAATACCATACGTTCAATTGTACTTAATATAATGTTTGTCAGAGAGAGAGAGAGAGAGAGAGAGAGAGAGAGAGAGAGAGAGAGAGAGAGAGAGAGAGAGAAATCTGTAACGCTAAATTAATGAAAATTTTAGTGTCTTTCAAGATAAAAGAGAGAAAAAAAACCCTTAAACGACTTGATGATCGTAGTTCGCTTTTAAGCTGATGAAACTTGTACAACAACAGCAGCAGTTACGGAAATTATTAATTTCGTTTTTACTGTGTTTTATGAGACTGACCAATGTATGTTATGCAGAGAGGTATGTAAAAGGGTTATGACCATGTAGGTGGAGGCAGAGGGAAGGAGAAAAGAAGAAGAGGAGGTTCAAAGTTCAGATGGAAGGATAATGACGTAAAGGACATGGAGGCAGGGAGAAGAGTAAAGAAGAAGAGGAGGTTCAAAGTTCAGATGGAAGGATAATGACGTAAAGGACATGCGGGAGAAAGGTTTAAGAAGCCAGGATGCATTAGACACAGAAAGGTGGAGAAGGCTGATAGGAAAAAGCGACCCAATAAAAAATAGGCAAAGATGAAGACAAAAGACGACCAATGTATAATCATAAACGTATGTACGTACGTTTGAGCTACCATCCTGGTATACATTAAAATAACTCAATTTCGTTTTCTATATTGAAAAAAGAAACGTCAAACTATCTAGAGCCTTCGTCTAATGCTAAAGCGCCCACGAGCAGAGGCAAACCGACACACTTCTGGAAATTCTCTCAAACCTTTCGGCGAATCAATCTTGACTGGACAGCTTAAGACAACACTTGTTCTAAGTTTAATATGAGGAGTCCCTTTTCGAAATGTGCCACCTTTCCTCTCCCGCCCCAACCCATTTCTCCCTCCCCCCCCCCTCCCCCCCTCTGCCCCCACCGTCCCTTCCTTCCTTCCTTTCTCCATCCAGCCTTCCTTCTTTCCCCTCCAAGGCAAGTGGCCGAGGCTCTCGAAAGCTTGACATGTGGGATATTGAGCAGCCAAGTGGAGAGAGAGAGAGAGAGAGAGAGAGAGAGAGAGAGAGAGAGAGATTTCAGTGGTGACAAAAAGTCCAACGACCGAATTCGATATTGAGCACGAATTATGGGCAGAGTATGGAAATATATTTTTTAAAAATAAACGAGAAAATATCCATTGGTACATCTAATCGTAAATATACAGGATTATAAATGCGATGTGAAGTAAGGGGCAAAAATCAAGCCAAAGAAATGGAGAAGGGATTAACTGATAACCATTTCGTTTTAGAAATAAGATCTAAGATGAAACTGCAGCTTACATTTTAATTAAGTGTCTACAGCATCTGAAGTCATACTACTATTCTCTTAAATAAAAAAAAATATTTCACGTAAAGCACAGGGGAACACGAAATTTCTAATCCATAAAATTAAACAAATTATTCTCACTAAGACTTATAACGTTCCAGTTATTTATCAGTAAAGTATCCTTTATTTATGACGATAGAGCACACTTTTATTTAGAGCAGATCATTGCTACATAATATGCATATCCTATAAATAAGACTCAATAACTGAAGTCCATTGCCATACAATATGCATACCCTATAAATAAGTCTCAGTAATCCAGGAAAGTCTTGACAAAAAACATAGTAGTTTTTATTTTGGTTATCATTGTTTCAGAGCTATCCTATTCATCAAAGAAGGAATATAATACGATTTATTTACTACACTACAATCGCTCAAGAGAACCAAGAGAAGGACTTTCTAATCGCTGACGCATTCGACTTCCATCAGAAACAGCCTCGCGGATCGCACACATTTCGTTCGGACAATCTGTCGCAGAGCAATTTCGTCTTCCGTTCACCATATTGCTTAGAAAACAATGGAGACACGCAAAAACATGTTGCGATATAACGCCGCAACACATCTGGACAGCAGCGCGACAATCACTCAGCAATCACTTTGTTGCGTCGAATACTTCCGGCACCATTCTGGCCTCTAAGTGTGAAATGACGGATGACTTCAAACCCCCCTGGTTTTCTACGACAACAAACTGAGTAAACTATCATGCAACTCTGGTAGTTGTTCGATTTTTTTCCTTCAAGTTTCGAATTCTTTGCAACTCCTGTTGCCAGATTCCTGATATGGCGACGAGAGCCAAATGGC
>NC_087216.1:4881062-4886062 GCF_015104395.2 Macrobrachium nipponense
AGTACCCATTGTTAATAATAATAATAATAATAATAATCAGAAGACATACACAACAGGACTCGAAAAGGAACACAGGGCGCATGCTGATGGCAACTGGGACACCAGTGATTAGCGAGATATGTAAATGCCTAATTTCGCAAATGACTCACTTTTATCCTCGTCGTCACTCACAGCTCAATTAAAAGCGCTGCCGGCCAGCAAGCGCTTCTGCTGCTGCTGCTGCTGCTGCCTTTTCAATGTTTTGCCGTTTGCCCTCCGCTCGAATTGCCTGCGCAAACAAAAATCCTTTCGCTTGAAAAAGGGGGGAGTTACTTGTTAAGCAAGGAGTGTGTTGTGAATTCATTTAAAATTATAATGTATATTGTATATATATAATATATATATATAATTTTATAATATAATATAATGTATTTATATATGGTATGTGAATACACAATATATATATGTTAAATATATTGCATATATAAATATATAATATATTTATATATATGTATAATAATGCATCTATATATATATATAATAGTATATATATATATATAATATATATATATATATATATATATATATATATAATATATATATATATGTGTGTGTGTGTGAGTGTGTGTGTGTGTGGTGTGTGTGTGTGTGTGTACATATGAAACTTAAATTCAAGGCGAAAAAACTAATTATACAATTGCAAAAGCCTGAAATTGACCTCCACGATAACAAGAATGGAATTAACATGTGGAAATATATGACGAAAATAACGCAGGGCCGAGGATAAAAGAATTTGACGGTATTAAGATTAGGAAATACAAGTCCGGCACAAAGGGGAATTATTTACCGTGGTGAAAATTATTCATTACAGAGGCGCAAAATAGCGAAATTCCAGGCTACGCGGCATACAATATGAATTATATGAGGCCGGCGCCGTGATGAAATTCAACGCCGGTAAACAAGCGGTACATGGTAGTAACAATATAAGCTTTACAGAAGAAATTGTACTGGGATGACAACATTCACGTCATGACGCTCGTGGTAAGTGGAAAATAAAATTCTAAACACAGAGAGATGAATACTAAAAGTATTTTTACATTTATGAAAAGTAATTTTATGGCAGTATAACTATTTTGCACCCGACATTACGATGAAGAGATAGTATGATATATTCTATTTTGTGATATCACAGGCATCTAATTTCGACATGACAGAGATGACAAAATAATCGTGTTCATAAAACAAACACATCTTACCTTTACCAAAAAGTGACGGGGAATAAAAACATTTGAATTATCATAATGACCCAAAATTTCTGTAGAAAAAATAAATAACCAAATGCTAATTGGAGCCGGCTAATCAACCGCTAAGCGAAATATCCGACAATGACCAAATGTCAGACGCCGAACAACATTTATATTTAAAGCTGCACGGGGAGGATAACAGGTATTTATTTGTTTATGGTAATAAGCCAACTACAGGACTGTTTACATAATTTTTTTTTGTCAAACAATAAAATTCAAGTCACGTTGATTTGTGCCGTTATACAAATTAGGAAAGAATCCAGGATGTAATTAAATTGCTAATAAACCCCAGCGCCAGCCAAATAAAATTTTATTGCAACCAGACACACGGTCAGACAGACAAAGTGAGAGAGAGAGAGAGAGAGAGAGAGAGGAGATTGGAAGTTTTATTGCAAACAAAGAGATAGATGAAATTATATTCTTATAATACGAGAAAGCGAAGCAAGTCGCAGCAATAATACTAATAGTAATTAGTGTCTATATAATAGGTACACAATCTAATTGCTATATGCTTATTATATGACAAGGATTTGAGCACCATTTGTCAAAGACTACATGATACATTGTTTACCTCACAGGGTGCAGACCAGCCTTTACTAAAATCCTAGTGATAATCAAATGAATAATGACAATAACAATATCACTTGTAATATATGAACAAATAATTATTATTAGGAAAATAATGGGTATGATAATTGCTCAGTTGTTTACATCTATATACATTGAGCATTACATCTTTAAACACATGAGTGTCAGTGATATAAATTTCTGGAAATTTTATAGCATTTACGTGTTAAGACATATTTCTTCAAATTATTCTCTTGGATTATACTTCATTTCAATTATTATGTAAGTATAAGAAGTAAAACTAGATGCAATTTAGCCAAGTCAATTTCGTATGAATTCAGCTTAGCTCTGAATGCTAACATTCTGTTTACGTACTTTATGAACTGCACTTTACGTATTTTGTAAGTGCTGTTAGTCTACTCTTTCATGAGAATTTCCAAACAATGGATGGTACCCAGTCCGGAAAGTAACTACTTTACTACTTTAAACATGAGCTTTCACTCACATGATTCTGTTGAATTTCATTCATTGTTAATTACCCCAATTTTCCAACAAAAGGCAGTGTGGTCATGTTATCGTTCACATCCCAGCTCTGCTGTGGCGGGAAAATTCAATACCTTTTATTACCTGCTTTCCGAGCTATGACAAGCTTCCCATATAACTGAAACGTAGGAGAAAAGGCCCAATGCTAGCGATTCAATACCAAATTTCTCATGATCACCTAACAGATCCCTCTAACAAAAAAATACTTCATTCGATCGATAAGCTTGTCAAAAGAATGATAACTGATCAGGTTCAGATGCAGCATCTGGACTTAATCTGAAGAACCTAACTTAATTCATATATCAAATGGTGTGCGTTCATTGCATTCTCTGGATCACAAGCAAAATGAAGTTCGCTTATTAAGAATTTCACTTCAAATAGGTAAACGCTGTCAGCAGCTTTAGAAAAATCGAAAGATCACAAAGGAACAGCAGTGAAACGGCGCCTCCTTTATTATTTTGTACAGCTGATACTATTTGTGATAAAAAAAATACTCACAGAAATTCATACTGCTGATTTGCAATAATTTTCTTGTCTTCTTTGTTATTACAGGACTAACGATAACGAAAATGGGTGGTCGTAACATTGCTTGATCAGAAAACAAGCACTGTCGGTTTTACACTATTAGGAATATCGCCTGTAAGTAAAGAGGCATTTAGAATAACGGTTAAATAAGATACTTGCTTCTGAGTGTCTGGCAGTGTGTGTGTGAGAGAGAGAGAGAGAGAGAGAGAGAGAGAGAGAGAGAGAGAGAGAAACGTAACCCGAGAAAAGTGGGGGAAAGTCTTAATCAAACAGAACGATAAGGAGCAAGAGAGGAAAAAGAATCATAACCTGTGACAAACATTAAAAAAAAGAGGACGAAAACGATCATACATGAGAACCAAACTATGAAAAATGAACACAAACAAAGAGAGAGAGAGTGAGAGAGAGAGGGAGAGAGAAGAGATGAGAGAGAGGAGAGAGAGAGAGTGAGAGAGAGAGAGAATCTTCAAAATTATCCATTTATACACACTAAATTTCTATTCCTTCCGAGTAAATAGAAACACCTGTCGTTAAATGTCTGGAAAAAAAAAAGAGCAAGGGAGCCTTTGAAATGAGAAATGGGAGAAATGTGACACCACTAAAATAACCCCAAGGTCTCCTGATGACTCCCCAAAGGGCCCCCAGGGGAGACAATGTGAGTCCTTCCCAGGGGGCCGCCTTGGGAAGCCAGCAGCAACTACCCTAAACGCCCTCTTCTCCTCCACCCGCTCCCTGAGGGAGCCACTTCAGGGACTCCCAAGTTCATTTGAATTCTTGGCCGGGCAAAAGGGCCGGTGGGAACTCTTAAGTAACGGTCTTTAAAAAGTTTGCAAGGAAGATATTACCTTGAAGCACGGGATAGTAACTTCACACACACACGCGCGTATGTATGTATGTGTATATATATATATATATATATATATAATACATATATATATATACATATATATATACATATATATATATACATATAATATATTTACACACACAGATAGATATATATATATATAGATATATATATATATATATATATATATATATATATATATATTATATGCGTATATATACACAAAGAGAGGAAGCGATAGTTTGTTTATATACGTGTGATGCACAGGTGAAAATATATGCTAGCTTTTCGTAATGTATTCTAACAAGTTCCTCTATCTGTTACCAAACATTATCCCACCCTACTCAAAGAGTTCCCCCTCTCATTGCCTCGGGTGTAAAACAAACGTTTTTTTCCTAGGAAAATAGAGACAAAGAAAAACGTGCAAGTCGTTATGAAAAGGTTCTCAAATCCGCATAGGGTAAAGGATCAATCAATTCCGCTGAATAAGAAAATTTAAAATTGATCTTTATTTGCAAAGAATGCTCAAATATTTTTGTAGTAACCGCAATCTAATTATTGGTATGGCACATACGGTTATGTAATAATAGAGTAAGAGTTTTACTATGATAATAACTTATTCTAAAGATAAAATCTAGCGAATTTCATTGCTGATATAAGTACTCAAATTCTCTCGACAGGAGAAAGGTAAAATGCGAAAAGGCAACATTTCTTATTAGTTAATCTTCATGAACAAAAATGGCCGACGACACCACTGGCGGGATAATAAAATGAAAGATCTCTTGTCTCTAAGAAAATGCCGAACTTCCACATTAACGAAATGAAACGTCAGCTGCTCAGCCAAATCAAGGAATTTCTTTCCTTAACTGACTTCTTTTCTCAATAAAATGAATTTCTTGAGTCACTGTAATCCAAATATCGTATCTTATCATAAAATGGTCTTATCCAAAGATTTCAAATAATTCTCATATTTTTACGTCATTCTTGCTCTGAACCTCAATCACGTGTTATGAATGTTAACGAGCCTATAATTACAAGCAAAAATCCCCGAACGAGAAACTGGAAGGGGAACATTTATAAGATTACGGAAGATTACGCGATGTTAAATCTTCCAAGATGAGGAAAATCCCGAAAGGCGTTTTTAGCAACAACGAGCACTGACTATTTTGCGACGGCCATTCCTATAAATTCCCGTTCCGTTACAATATTCCAGCGGAGAAATTGGTCGTTCCAGC
>NC_087216.1:4891062-4893562 GCF_015104395.2 Macrobrachium nipponense
TAAATCAACATTTAGTTTTAAATTTAGGCTTATCCTTTGCCCTCATGCCAGACCGCAAAAACAACCTAGACTTCATAGTGGCTTTTGATAAATTCATATCTGACAAAAACTTACAACCGTTGAAGAGATATGTTTAAAAGGAGTGGTACTAAATGCTTTAACTGACTTACATAAGAAATATCCTGTTCCCCGCAGATTCATGATAGCCATCCACTCGCTAAAAAAGTTAGATGTTATAATAAGTAGATCCGACAAAGACGGCAAAATCGTAATAATGGACAAAGACTTCTTACCTTGGACAAAATCAACCAGCTCCTTAGCGACACAAACACATACGAAAAAAACTGACGAAAAATCCCCTCCAAAACGTTCCCACAGAATTTTTTCGGAAAGTAAGATTAATTGGCAAAGAGGCAAAAAGAGTATTGAACTATTAGAGAAATTTAAAGTAATTAATCCTAAATTACCCATATTTTATGGCCTTCCCAAAACTCACAAAGACAATCTTCCATTCAGAACCCATCGTTTCATGTGCCGGTGCTTTCAATTACAAAATTTCTAAATGGTTAGCTGGCCTTCCTCCTTCCCCTTTTTTAGGCCACTTTTTCTCCAGTCACATTAAAAACATTCGGAAAGATTTTTGTCACAAAATTCAGAGAAGCACATATACCACTTCACAACATAAAACTTTTAAGCCTTGATGTAGATTCCCTGTTCACTAAAGTACCAGTACAGACGTTCTTCGAGTTTTTTAAGGTAAAATTATCCCCCTATTCAGATCATTTCCCATTGGCGCTTGCAAAATAATAAAGCTAGTTTGAATTATGTGCATCTAATAAAAAAAACCGTTATTTTCATTCGGGGAATCATTCTACAAGCAAAAATTCGGGTGTAAGTATGGGTATTTGTCCTTTAAGTCCTGTTTCTAGCCAATCTGTACATGGGAATACTTTGAAAAACTACCAGTAATAAATGCAATAAAACCAAAACATGCTGTGGATGAGATACGTGGATGATATCCTAACATTTTGGGATAATAGGTGGGGCACAATTCATGAATTCCTCTCGAAAAATTAAACACATTAGTGCCCAGCATCAAATTTAAAGTTGAATGGGAAAACAGACAACAAAATTCCTTTTCTTGATGTTTTAATAATCAGAGATACGACAGAATACAAATTTACCATATACAGAAAACCAACGTTCTCACTTTCATACATTCACTTACTTCAGCTATCATGACATTTCTATCAAAATAGGTGTAGCTAGTAACTTGTTCTTAAGAGCCTTACGAATTTGTTCCCTTCCCCAGAATTCCTGGAAAAAGAATTTGAACTAATCGCAAGCAACTTTCGTCTTTAAAAATATCTGACCATATAATTGAGAAAGCAATTCACAAAAGCTACGTAATTTTCTACCGACCCCCTAAAGACAAGACCAGAGATACACCCAACAATAAAATAATAATTCCCCACCTGGACACGATTAAGAGAATAACCAACCCCCTCGGAAATCGAACCCTTTTTGTATTTACTTACCCAAAACACCTTAGCCAAATCCCTGATTAACGTCGCAAACAAAAGACATCTCCAAAGGACTCTGGGGTATACGAAATCCCATGCCAGGACTGTGACCAATCTTACATCGGATTTACAGGTAAATCCCTCTTCCCCAGAGATTAATACAAAACACAAACGGTCAGTTAGGTTATGGCACAACAGAACTCGGCTATTTTCAACCATATAAATGAACATAACATAGAATAAACTGGAATTTGTCACGTGTAATTTTTTATAGCAGCAACTGCCGGTACAAGAGTCAAATGATGGAATCGGCCTTAATAAAAGAGAGGCAGGTAATGAACATCTCAAAAGGAGGATGGATTTCGGACACGATCGACAACGTCTTCATTCAACCAACCCTTAAGAAGATTAGAGGAAGATTATCAGCGGGGTGACTTAAAATGGCTTGTTTGTGGATGGACCTCTGTATAAATACCACCTTTTCTGTAAACTTTTCTCATTCATCTACCTGAAGAGGGAGACAGCAGTCTCTGAAATATAGTACTTTTTCTCTCTTTTTGGGTGTTTTTATGGGCTCCTTTTATTAGAATGGAACTCTGTTGTTACAGAACCTTTTTACCAGTCATATATATATATATATATATATAAATACACACACACACACACACACACACACATAGATTATATATATATATATATATATATATATATATATATATATATATATATATATATATATATATATATTCGTTTCCTCGTCTTGACACGCTACACAACATCCCGTAGCCCCGCCCCCTTCCTCCCCTCCCGTACTCATTATCCTTTAACTTCTGCCTCGTATATTCAGCGTTCATTAGAGCTTAATTCCCTTCCTTGGATCCGATTCTCTTCCGCTCTCCAGAAGACGATCAATCACATCTATATTTGGGAAATGTAATCTTCTTGTATTATTCAGGGAGGCTTTTCCCATCTCGGAG
>NC_087216.1:4896062-4898562 GCF_015104395.2 Macrobrachium nipponense
AATACCCAAACACAAATCCTACCTCAAGAGCTACATGGATCAAGTCCAATCCAAGTCAAAACGAATATTGTAAGGCATCTCCTCCTCAAGCCCTAACTACCGAAGAACAGCTAAACCTTGTCAAGGAAATGCATCTCACAACAGCCCTTAGAGGATCGATGAGGACATTCTACTGTACCAGCTGTGGGTGATGATGGTGTCCTAAAGGTAAACCCGTTAATGCTTCAGTACACTGTCAGCAACGAGTATCCTGAGGACAATTCCATTCTAGTGAAGCACAGTCGGTAAAATGGTTGTTTTGGGTCAATCTACAGTTACAAAAATATGACACACTGTGCACAATAATAATGCTATGGCAATGCGACCCCTCCCCACCATCACCACCCATTAAAAACAATCTGACAGAGAAACATTATACAAAAGCTTAATTTGTTCTCGTACGGATCATTTCATAAAATTAAAATGGCTTAGTTTATTCTCGCACGGACATTTTCATATAATTACAAAGGATTAGTTTATTTTCGTAAGGCTCTTTTCATATAAAGTTCCATTTCATTAAGCTTTCGGTATATAACCTATTCACCTAATATCAATACAAAATGTATATATACAGAATACTCAAGCGCCAGATTCCATAGAATGAGATCTAGATGGATATTAGGAGGATAGCAACTATAATATCATGCACACACCTGGAGGTTTATCTTATTCATTATTTACCATATTTTCACACACACAAATCTAGAAATCTATTTATAGCACCAATTTTATTTTTGACAGTCATTTTCGAATTAATCACTTGCGCGAGACACAATGGCCATCAATAAATTCAAAAGCAGAGTCAATACATCGCATATTTATCTAAAAAAAACACACATACACACACCATGCAAACAAATGCAGAAGCAAATTGTTTTTATGAAATTATGATCCTTATTTCATGCAGATCTGACGAGAGAAAGAAAGAGGTAAGCAAATAATACCAAGAAACGTACCAAAGAAAACGGGATGAGAATGTTTTCAATCAACGAAAACGTGAGTGTGTGTGTGTGTGTGTGTGTGTGTGTGTGGGTAAATAAGAAAGACTCCTTGCTTTCATAACATGCTTTCGCTAAATATAACTAGATATCATTCCTTAGGCAACATTCCCCAGTTACTGTGTATGCCTTATATCTCAGAAAATAATCAAAGTGAAACTTATTTCCAATCTAATTTACATGAAGGATTACTGTTCCACGCACGGACACAAGTAATCAATGTGTACGAGAAAGGAAATTAATACAAAGCGGACCTACAGTATTAATTAGCGTGGAAAAAAAAACTCCAACTTTTGATACCGAAATGCCAGTGTGTCTATTCTTCGACCAAGACCACGGCAGAATGGGGAGTAGGAAAGAAAGTAGAAGAAAAAAAAAAGGCATTTGAGAATAAGGAGCGCAAAAGGAAGGAATCAAAGGGAAGAAAAAGGAGAAGAAAACCGAAGAACGCCGAAGGGAGCTTTTGAAGTGTGAGCAAAGAAATGCCTTCATTGGCATACAAGCGACGTTCATTTATCCCATTAAGGAGAGAGAGAGAGAGAGAGAGAGAGAGAGAGAGAGAGAGAGACCTAAGGGCACTGTTGTTCTTTCCATGGCTCATTCTTTTCCACTCTTTTGAGACTAATTATATTTAATTACTAAGCCATGTTATTCTTCCCCTAAGTGCTCTTTTCTTAATTGTAAATAACCTTCACGCAAAGTGGACCAAACACTGGAGAGTGGTAGTTTCATAGAAACAAACACATAACAAGGTCTGTTTGCACTTTCAGTTTTAGGTCATCCAGGAATTATACTATTAAATTTATTATTATACTCATAAAAACAAATAAACAATACTATCATTTATAAGGAGCCATTTTCTGACTATACCCTGTTTTTTTCCATCTGTCCATCCGCCTGTGGTGGTCGCGCATGGTAAAACTGCGTCCCTGGATTTAAATAGTTACGCTATGTGTAAGTTTTAGGTAAATAAAAGGATATCTTGGTGTACATTTGCAACTAAAAATTATTTTAATAATTTACTGTATGCGAATTACACCGTTAATATTCGAAATAGGATATTATTTAAAGCCCGGGACGCAGTGTTACCATGCGCAAACACCACAGGCGGATGGACAAATGGAAAAAAACAAGAGTATAATTATAACCACGGTCCGTAAAGACTAACATTGTATTGTCCTGCAATACCTGATCATTAAACTTATGAAGCACAAAGACAATTATGCTACACTTACTATGGTTGTGGGAAAACATTATTGAAGACCATCGAAGGGCAAGACTCGGCTTTAGGTGTTGCCTCTCAGTTTATCATTAAATATCTTGGCTGCACCGCACACCGAGCAGTAACCTACCAAGTACATCATTTTTAACTGTATTTGTAATAGCGAAAACACCATCTTAACTTCTCCATTTCTTCACGATGTTTGGTTGTGACTGGTACTATAAAAGGACTTAATTCGTAA
>NC_087216.1:4901062-4933562 GCF_015104395.2 Macrobrachium nipponense
GTTCTCCTTAGATATGGAACTGTTGCCAACATGCTACAGGCCTAGCCTACTTCCAAATCTGAGAATTGCTCAGGTCTATTCAAGACATTATAGAAAAATTTAATTCCTAGAATTCTTAGAACATACAAGATGATATGGCGTTACCATTCAAAGGTAATCATAATTCCACTGAGTTGATTTCCTCTGCAATCTTCTCGCGTAAAGGCAGAGCTGATCCTTGGCTGTTAGATGACGTACAGAATGGCAATGATGGCTGTTATGAGTAAACTTGGTAACAAATTAAAACAAGGAGAAAATGACTCAAAGTTTCTTCGGCGCAATAGAGATTTCTGTACAGCGTATAACGCAGTATGGAACCCTCAGCCACAACCCGTAGGTGGCTAACTTTAACCATAAATAAAATAAAAACTACTGAGGGTAGAGCGCTGTAATTTGGTATGTTTGATATTTGGAAGGTGGATTTGCAGCCCTCTAGCCTCAGTAGTTTTGAGATGTAAGGGCAGCCAGAAATAGTGTGGACGGACAGGGAAATAGCCATCTCAATAGTTTTCTTTTACAGAAAACTAAAAATTATGGCAGAAAATGTACGCGTATAACTGCGCCTTAAGAATATCGACACTTATATCTCTCTTATTATTATTATTATTATTATTATTATTATTATTATTATTATTATTATTGTTCGTTTAAGCAGCCATTTCCGACTAAGTTCAATCGGCTGCTTTATATCTCTCTTACGAAGACTGTTCCGCACAATAATTGAGAGCTCTGGTGTTGGTACAGCGGGTACTGCGCAAATGGGGAACTCTTAGTACGTGGCCTCTTCGTTGACGGCTAAGTTTGGAAGATAGTGTTCCGAGAACATTACGATGACGCTAACGTTCTATGAAAAGAGCAACAGGTGCTTCTTGCACCCAATCCAATAACTAAAAGCAATAACTGAAATTCCCATCTGAAATAGAACTTTCACATTATAAAGAGATATCTTCTGGCAGCGGTCTAAATAGCAATTATCATGGCTGGATTTGTTTGTTGTTTGTACGGTGTTTTTACGTTGCATGGAACCAGCGGTTATTCAGCTTTACGTGACATCCCAACCACGTCAATAGTGAAGTTCTATCACCAGAAATACACATCTCTCACTCCTCAATGGAATTCCCGAGAATCGAACTCGCGGCCACCGAATCATGGCTGGAAAAATAATCCACCACTCCGAACAGTTTTCCTTACAAGTTGACCACGAGAGGTTGCTGAAATACCCACAACAATGATACAGCATAAGATATGAAGCCTTAAAAAACGACATTTCGGCACAGGATGAATTATATGCTAATATTCAA
The DNA here is from genome assembly GCF_015104395.2 of Macrobrachium nipponense. Taxonomy (NCBI): domain Eukaryota; kingdom Metazoa; phylum Arthropoda; class Malacostraca; order Decapoda; family Palaemonidae; genus Macrobrachium; species Macrobrachium nipponense. The sequence continues at coordinate 4,902,403 of NC_087216.1, forward strand.
CCAAAGAACAGAGTCGAAAGTAAATATTCAGAGGAAATATTCAGAGGAATCAAATATTGTGTTGCTTATATCAAAATACGTGGCGAACCAAAAGTAGGTGGACAGTATAGGGTTTGTGTTAGGGTTATACTGTAACGATGGTGTTTGTTATAACTAATATATATGGCGCTTGTATTATATTAAACTTTATAACTAAATTTATTTAAATTTGATAGTTTTTATCTTTACAGATAACCCATAATGGCAAATAATTTAACATAATTGTAAAATGTAATCTCAAAATCAATGGTATCATCTACTATACACTTACTTTTAGTTCACCCTGTATATCCCTGAGACGGGGCACCTTATGAGATCTGCTTCAAATTTATCGAACTACGCCAGATACATATTCGTTGCATTAAACCTCTGGCAGTTTATTACACATATTCAAAACCCCATTAACCCCTTTGTCTTCATCTGACAAGGAAAATTAAATAACGACGCAAAAGGGCCAAATTATTGGATAACCCAAACTGACAAACTACAGAATGCTCTCATGGAAAAAATAGCAAGACAGTGAGTTATATTTCCTGCCGTTTCCATGTTAATTTTGCTGTAAAACTACGCTATAACGTTATTTGACAATCAAATGCCGATATCACAGTAATTATTTGGTTAAATTACAATATACATGTATAGGTATGGATTATATATATATATATATATAATATATATATATATATATATATATATATATATATATATATATATATATATATATATATATATGAAATGTGCATATGTAGTATATATATATATATATATATATATATATATATATATATATATATATATATATATATATATATATATATATTACACAAGAGAAAACATTATCGGGGAAGAAAGTAAGCACATGAGTGGATTAGCTAAAAATTTTAATAATTGTATAAAAGAAAAAAATCACAACAATGAAAGGAAAACGCCTTTGAAAACTCCACTAAAATAAAGCTGATGGCCATCTTAAAAGTGACAATCTCCTAAAAACAAGAAACTAAATATCTCTAAAATCCAAATAAGAAGCCTGTTGGGTAAAAGGCCTCTCCTAAAGGAAGCGTTTTTAAGTGCAAAGACTAATTAAACTTCCAAGTTTTCAGATGAAAGTACCACCTCTCTCTCTCTCTCTCTCTCTCTCTCTCTCTCTCTCTCTCTCTCCTCCACTTGGGCAGTTTCATTTGCTGAAATCTTACTTCTACATCTTTCCATTATGAGAGAGAGAGAGAGAGAGAGAGAGAGAGAGACTAATATGGGAGACGCAAAAAAAAAAACCTTTCAAACTACGACTTTGTCCTTCATTTTCTTTCTTTTCGCTTTACATCTATTGTGATCCGTTGCGGACAAGAGATGGAGAGAGGGAGCTCAAGGAAGAGAGAGAGAGAGAGAGAGAGAGAGAGAGAGAGAGAGAGAGAGAGAGAGAGAGAAGGGACGAAATGCTGGAAAGCTGAAGTGTCTGGACGGTCGTGATGAAAAGGGAGATGGGGATAGGGGTGGAGGATGATGGTGGGATAAGATGGTGAAGGGGAAGAATTGGGAAGAACAGGGAGACCGTGGAAATACGGACAACAGGGAATGGAAATCCAAAAAGTAAGGAAACATGGAGACGTATAAGTAATGCAAACAAGCAATAAAGGAACAGAATAAGGGTAAGGAAATGATTACTAGACTAACGTTATTTCGAGATAAAACTGACAGCCACGACTACCTGAATCGAGATGAGTGTAAGTTTAAATAAATGATCAGCACATAAATAAGAGATAAGTAGCAGTGTCAAATGTGAAATAATCAAGAGGAAAAAAATATATGAAAAAGAATATTATTTATGGTTTTAGCTGAACCCTAACATGCTTTTCCTCCTTAGAAATCAAGCAATAAAAGTCAGGTGTATTCAAAATTAAATCATCAAAAATATCATCGAATAAAAAGAAACATGAAAACAACTCGAAAATAAAAGCAAGGAAAAGGGAAAAAAAAGTGTATTTTATAGCACCAATATGAAACTCGCTTTCAGGGCCGTCAAATAAAACGAGGGTATCATTCACTCTAGTCCACCGAATTTATCTTAAATAAATCAAACGCGATAACCAATAGCATTCTCAGCGGCGACTCGGCCGGACCCAATCTGGCTCCACAGGCGGCTTTATTTCGCGAAAGATGAAAGGGTTTTCAAGATACCCTTCCCGGATGATGCACAGAATCTCCGGCCCTTCGGCAATGACTGCCGTCTGTCAATGGAAAGGATACCTTAAATTAAACTAAATGCATAACAATATAATATATAATATCATACTATATTATAACATATTATATATATATATATATATGTATATATGTATAGTATATATATATATAGATATATATATTATATATAGATATGTGTGTGTGTGTGTGTGTTGTGTGTGTATAATATATATAGTATATTACTATTATAAAATATAAACTTTCAGTATCTTAATTAACAGACCAGTCGGCACCACATTTTAGTAGTTTATATATATATATATATATATATATATATATGTATGTATGTATATAATAATATATATAGTATTTATAATATATTATATATACATATATATATATATATATATATATATGTGTGTGTGTGTGTGTGTGTGTATAATAATATATAGTAATATTACTATATAAAATATAAACTTTGCGTATTTTAATTATCAGACCAGTCGGCACACATTTTAGTATTTTCAGTGATACACGTCTACCTCAGGGCGAATCCCTTCATGTCATAATACACGAAAACAAGTAAATAAACATACAACTATACAAAAGTCAAATACAAACGGGAAATTCAGTTTTATTTAGTAGAAATATCCTTATGTTTCTATCTCTAACGTTTTAATATATTTTGAAAAGGTCCTTTTTTATACACTTTCAGGCCCTTTTACAGAGCATTCTAAATGTTTAGAAATGGTCCTGATACAAGTGATATTTACTATTTAAGGATGAATTACAACATCTCTGTAAGTGAAGTCATTTCCTTCATCCAATTCTCCTTTCCTTTGTGAAATATGAAAATGAATAAATAGTTTGTCTTCGTAAAAACATTTTTTTAATCATTGTTCCTATCCATAAGTAAATGTAAACTGTAAGTTAAAGAAGCACACATCTTTAAGGTACTGTTCCTGCCTCTTTTGACTTACTCGTACGCATCTTCCATAACGATTAAAAAAAATAATAAGAGATCTGATACTGGGATGTGTAACGACTAATTCAATTGACACAAGCCATTTATGACAAACTGAAGCTAAAGGGTAACAGCAACGATAAATTTTGCAATTACTCGGCAAAAGGTTACGCGAAACTGAATAATCTACCCATAATCGACCTTTGTCAGAAATATTAATTTTCTTTCATCATCCTAACTGCACTCTATCAACCATGCATCACCAGCATCCTTAATTCTCTTTTGTATTGACAGAAATTTGCACTTGTATTTTTTTAAGTAAAGTCAGCACAAATAGAATATCATACTCCCCTGAGATACATATACGAATATGGACATACATTGGCGACAAGTGACACATAATATTCTTATTTCATAAAAAACTGCTGAATAACATCTAAACGACACCCAGCACTGTAAATCTTTGCCATAAGTGTATAAAACGGCATTAGTAGGCGTAAAAACGGTAATTATACAAACAGTAATGTAAAAAGTACGTATATCAGAGTATGATAATAATTATGTATTTGAGGAGGGAGAGCGTAAAAAACAATAAATAAATCCTCTATTTGAATAACTGTTAACATTTCCTTCCCAGTTGTTTCATAGCAAGACTTTTCAAATATATTTCATTTTTTGCGGAATGCAAATTCGACCCTATATATTTTAATACCTCTGTCGAATGGTAAGGGTAGCTTGCATAAAAGAGACGTAATTAAACATGTGCATGAGCTAAATGGTAATATTATTAAAGAATACATGAACATGAATATTTATGAGTAGAAATATAACACAGCTCAAAGTACTTGACTAATTCATTTGTGCATTTGTTAGGGGGTACAAAAATACTCAACTGCGCAACGGGTACTTGAAAGATAGAAACAAAAGAGAATTCTACGTGAATAAAATACTTAAACTATTTATATACCATCTGATAAAATTAACCTAATGAATAAAATTAAATCCGGAGATCCAAAATTGCTTTATATTACTCCCAGTTGAATCAATGCTTGCAATCTCTTTGAGCTGAAATGTCTTATATCTCCAAGGATCACCATCTCATTTACAAACGAGGAGAGAGAGAGAGAGAGAGAGAGAGAGAGAGAGAGAGAGAGAGAGAGAGAGAGAGCCTAAATCCTTATGATTCCATGCGGCACAAGAAAAGAATCCCTTGCCACAGAGGACGATAATGAGTTTTGGTATAGAGGTGGAGCCATCCTCCTTTTTTTTTTTATCTTTTTTTATTTTCTTACCCCCTTCTGAACATCTCCCAAAGGGCGAGTTTGGTTAGTTGGGTAGCATAGTAATATCTGGTCGAGCATACATAAACCCTCCGGCCTGAAATAGGGACATTACACTTCGGACGAATAATGAGACGTAAACGTTCACTTTCTCTCCTTTTATTAGACATGAAAGGAAAAAAAAAAGATGTTGTTTTGTCCTTGCCGGAATACAAGCCTGGTTTTCTATACACAAGGTTCAACACAAGTATCTCGGAAATACAACGACAGAATACGATCTCTTTCCTGCGTAAAGTAAAACTTTGGCCATTTGTTTGGTGACATGGAGCAAATGCAGATTTTATTGTATTTTTTAAAACCATAATTGCTGACCTCCTCATCTGGCTATCATACAAAAATATACAGGAGTGGATTTCAGTTAAAATACTAGATTTATAAGACGGCAAAATGCGTTTCCTCATATAGGAACAGAAATTAAAGTGAGACCTGAAACCCTCGTCACATTAATATTGATATTGCTTTCAGTTTTCTGAGTCACAAACCAATTAGTTGCATAGACTGGGCTCAAGTTAATTGAAAGAGGAGCACTTATACTATGGAAGGAAGTCTCTTCAACTTAGTCTCTCTCTCTCTCTCTCTCTCTCTCTTCTCTCTCTCTCTCTCTCTCTCTCTAATAACAGCTGATTTTCGTATCTCTCGAAAAGTTAAGGAGCTTTTGTTTGTTTGTTTGTATGGTGTTTTTACGTTGCATGGAACCAGTGGTTATTCAGCAACGGGACCAACGGCTTTACGTGACTTCCGAACCACGTCGAGAGTGAACTTCTATCACCAGAAATACACATCTCTCACTTCTCAATGGAATGGCCGAGAATCGAACCCGCGACCACCGAGGTGGGACGCCAACACCATACCAACCACGCCACCGAGGGGCTAAGTTCAGGTGCTTATTAGAGGTCAGGTTGTGGATTCTATATGTACAATCAATCAGAATTATACATATCAAGTATAGTCCGCAAAAGAACATAAATATCTGTTAACATCTTGCACTATTCACTACTAAGCGTCTACTTTTAACAATGTCTTTAATGTAAACAACTATCCTCAGGTCGCTGTTTATGGATTTTATCAAATTTTCAGATAAAAATATTAAAGATCGTGTCTGATTCGTTACTTAATTAAGAGTCATTATATGACTATATACTAAAACAATAAAACAAAAACGCCGAGAGACGAGGAAAACCATATCAATAACAATGACAATTAGGAGAACAGTCAACAAACATATATCAGTACAAACTTGACACGTAACAGAGAAACAACAACCAAAGCAGTATCAATAACCGCCAAGAAGACTGTTCCAGATCCAAAAGAAATGAAGGAAGTCAGGTAGAGTGGAAAATAAGAACGTGGCACCTCTCCCGAGAATGGATACTGAATCTCTACGTTACTAGAAACATGTAAGACAGATTTGCGAACACATTTTTGCCTCACTTCAATATAACCATCTAATACGAACAAAATTAATTTGTTGCTCCACGATGATACAGCCTTCAGGATAACAAGAAAACCGAACAATCGTTTATTTCAATTATAGTATATATATCTAATCATTTTCATTAAATAATTTATTTTCCGTGTAGACGACCATTGTTGCTATAACGCCAGTTTACGATACAACCTCACCAATCAGTCAAAAGTGTATTACTTCCGCATCACGTCAACCTCAGCTCCATCTCTCACCTGTGATCTTTAACGTCTGTCTTTCTGTATAAAATTGCTCGTAAATGATGGGAGGGGAGGGGGGGGCCGGTTTCGTTAACTCCCCTTCCTCTCTCGTTTCCTTTCCCTCTCTACTTTCCCCTCCATTACTACCTTTCCGTTCTCTCTTTCCCCCTTTTTCACCATTGTTCCCCTTTCTTTTGGAGCTAGAGTTTCCATTTCCCTCTACACGTGGAGGACTCTCTCTCTCTCTCTCTCTCTCTCTCTCTCTCTCTCTCTCTCTCTCTCTCTCTCTTTTTCCCCTCCTGGTTTTTTTCCTCCATCTTCAACTTCCATTGGTGCTCAGTCCTCCGTCGGTTTTCTGATTTTATGCAAAAAGTAGTATAGTATGAATTCTTTCACCAGAAAATGGTCATTATATATTAAAACAAAATATAAATCTAAACAAGTAAAAAATGCGCAGAAGTTTCTCTGGCGTAATCGAGTTTTCTGTCCAGTGGTGGCTTCAGCTACGGCCCATGAAACTCAGCCAAGGTCCGGTAGTGGCTTATATGTTGTTGGTGCCCATAGCGTAGCCAGAATACGATTATGGCGAACTTTAACGTTGAATAAAATAAAAACTACCGAAGCTAGAGTGCTGCAATTTGGTATGTTTGAAGATTGGAGGGTGGATGATCAACACACAAATTTATAGCCCTCTAGCCGCTATATGTTTCAAGACCCGAGGGCGGACGGACAAACAAAGCCGGGACGATAGTCTTCTTTTACAGAGAAACTAAAAGAAGCTAAGACCTCAGGCACACTCCCAAATACTAACTTGACATCATCTAAGGGTCGGTAATTGTTGAAAACTTCAACCACCTAATGGGTAAGGGATGTCGAGTGCCTTTACAACAGATCTATATATCGAATACCGAACGAGGACAAAATTTGTACAGTGATCGATAATATTTTCAACAATGGTCATAAATAACGCTCACTCACATACAAATCTCTCTCTCTCTCTCTCTCTCTCTCTCTCTCTCTATCTCTCTCATATATATATATATATAGTATATATATATACTATAATATATATAATATATATATGTATATATTATAATAATGATGTTATATAATATAGAATTATTTAAATATTTACATAATATATATACTATATGTATAATAATATATTATATATATGATAGATATATATATATATAGTTATATTATTATATATATAGATATAAAATATATATAAAGTATAAAAGGAAAAATTAAAATTAAAGCTAAGGACCTATATTGGGCTAGGGGTGGAAGTAAGCCCACCGAAATATAGTCCTTGACTTTAAACCAGAGTGCTTTAATGGTCCTTTTGGATACTATATATATATATATATATATATATTATATATATATATATATATATATATATATATATACATATATATAAACATATATATAATATATACTATTATATATATATATATATATATATATATATATATATATATATATATATATATATATATATATATCACATTCGCTTACAGGTTATACTTGTATTAAAGTGTAGCAGAAGAGACAGAGCCTTTGAGTTAAATCGTAAATCGAATACCAACATAAATATTGATCAAAGAAGGGACCCCGTCCCGAGCTGGTACTTTTAGAGATCATAACTTATCTAAAAACACAGTCTCCATAAAAAAATTCCTGAATTCGAACTACAAAGAAATTATTAAATTACCTCCCCTTTGTGTCTGCTATAAGCACATTTTTACGATTATCTAAGTAGCGATTTCTGTAATGAAACGGCAGATCTAAGAACGGCATGCTTTTAAATAGAAATAAGGTTTGGTCATTCTATCCACATTAGTAACAATTTCTTTAAACAATTCTCAAGAATGCTTCAGGAACTCACTTTGAAAAATTACACCAATCATGTAATGATTTCACAGAAAACAAAATACTGAAATCTTTGTTAGTGGACACACACACATGCATACATACATATTTATATATATATCTATCTATCTATCTATATATATATCTCATAATAAACTATTATATATATATATAATATATAAAATGTTTGTATATTATGTATGTTTGTCCACTAATAAAGCTTTCAGTATTTTGTTCTGTAAAATCATTACATGATTGGTGTAATTTTCATATATATATAATATATATATATATATATATATATATATAATATGTATGTATTATATATATATATATATATATATATATATATACACACACACACGCACACATATATAATACATATATTACGTGCCTCAAAGCAATTTGATATGGTAAGTATAAAAAAAAAAAAACAACACGTCGAAAATGCATCTAGTATATTTGCGCCCCTGATGCATAATCTGCGAATCAACTTCACCTGAAATTGCACCCTGGCCAACATTTCACTGCCACCCAGATGCAAAACATGATGCTGATATTCAGAGGCTTCTTCGAGATATTGACAGTAAATCGATCACTCGTTGGAGAACGAAAGTCAGGCTGGAAGGTTGCCAGATGGCTACTTTTTGCTGGGTGATTTTTCTTCCCAAAACGAGATGATAGTCATGGGCAGCAATAAAGAGGAAACGTCGTCAGGTTTTACTTTCATGAAGTTTTTCCCAATGATTCAGCAGTACATTTAGGATCTTTGGCATTCGATTTACTAACAAATAATTATCTTTTATGGCGGTTTAACAGGATACTGGCTTATACATATCCATAACATTATCGCGTTCCCTAAGTGGCGTTAACATTCCAATCGACCGTCACGAAAGACAAACAATGAAAATGATCCTATCAAAGGTGCTTCGGCTGCTATTCCCATCACTTGGGCATTACATAAAAATACATGGGCTCGCTTAACCTACTGATGAAGTAATAAGAGCTTTAAATGAGTTCATTACGGATAATGGTACGTCGTAATGGTAAAACCCTCGATGTATAATTGCGATCATGGAAATGATAACAACAAACATTTTCATTTAGCCGAACGAGATGCAGACTTTGATTCCATCACCTAGTTTCGCTTCACGGAACTCTTATCAAAATGTCTAATTATTACGATTCGAAATGTTTCGACCTATACAGAAAGAGACGGAATCTCCAGGACCGAAAATTGCCTGCATTTAGTAATCTTGAATTGAATGAACAAACTATTTTTCTTACATACATAGATTAAAATCCGATTGGATATATCTTGTTAGTCCGCCCCAGGTGGGGGCGGAGTAGTCAGGGGATCGGGATGGTTATGGAAGACATGACACATCCACCCTCCTCCTGCAAAACTGTTTGTCCGCCCAGGGAGGGGGCGGGGTAGGTAGAGGATAGGGATGATAGGGGAAACATGACGGACAGCACCGGGTTCCAGCGCAGCGTTCGGATCCAGCTCGATTACCAATAATTCTTTGACAACTATATCCCCTCAAATTTCCCAAAAGCAATCATTGCACTAAAAATTGTAAACTGGTAATTTAAGCATACAAGGTAACATACATCTTTCAGTAAATTATAACCACATCATAAAAGATGCGTTATAAAATAAATATTCTCAGATCGTCTCTCAGAAGAGAGGGATATATCGATTTCTTCCGCAAAACTCCAAGAAACAATCAACAACAAATAAAATCAAGGAGGGGTTTAGAAGTAATACGATCCATTACAATACCTCTCTGGCGCATTGAATTAATCAAATTCCTCTAGACCTTTCATCCCGTGGCCTGGTATCCCCAAGGGTAATGGGATGGAGGGTGGGGGGATAGAAGGACCATCGGTCCCCAAATAAAAGAGGGGGAAAGCAGAGAGAGAGAGAGAGAGAGAGAGAGAGAGAGAGAGAGAGAGAGAGAGAGATTTCTTTACCTTACTTGCACGGTTTTGATATAGTCGAAAGTATGGATGCTAAGTAGAAATGATATAAACAAAAAAGTGGAAAACACACCTTTATAGAAAACTACGGGATATAATATGCCACGAGAGGAGAGAGAGAGAGAGAGAGAGAGAGAGATTTCTTTACCTTACTTGCACGGTTTTGATATAGTCGAAAGTATGGATGCTGAGTAGAAATGATATATAAAAGTGGGAAAACATTAATTATAGAAAACTACGGGATAAAATATACCACAACGTTGTTGAAGCAAGCATGTACAAAAATACTTGGTTTTGTAAGCTATGTATGTACAAAGACCACACATATATACCGTGTGACTTTCAAAACGTATACGTCAATTCTAAATCCTCTAATAAATGAGGTAAAATAAGTTTTTCATAAACGGTTTACTATCTAATAAATATTAACGTCATTCATAATTAATTTATCATTAAAACAATCCAGTCACATTTCCTGGTGAATCTCATTGTAGACATCCAGTAGTTTTGCGCTCATCAATCCTTGTTCGCTCATCCCCGGGGAAAGGAACGAAGCTTATCACTCGACAGAGAGAGAGAGAGAGGAGTGAAGAGAGGAGAGAGAGACGGAGAATGGAAGAGAGAGAGAAGAGGCGAGAGAGAGAGAGAGGTTAAGTATATCTTAGTTTAACCAGACTACTGAGCTGATCAACAGCTCTCCTAGGGCTGGCCCGAAGGAATAGATATTCTTACATGGCTAGGAACCAATTGCTTACTTAGCAATGGGACCTACAGCTAATTGTGGGATCCGAACCACATCGAGGAATGAATTAGAATGAGAGAGAGAGAGAGAGAGAGAGAGAGAGAGAGAGAGAGAGAGAGAGAGAGAGAGAGAGAGAGAGAGAATGACTCAAATTAACATTGACCCTTGGTTTCTAAATAAAATCTTCCAGAAACGAAAACAAATTTTCACACACATAGGTATCACTCAAAGTATGTAAACTTGATAAACGAAATCCTCATCCTCTCATCTATCAGTTTTTCCAATTAGCTGTCTTTTCTCGGAAGCTCTTTATTAAACCTCATAATTAGACTTTTCGCTGATTCAGCATAGCACACACAAATTTTCCCATACTCCTTCCTCTGACAGGTATACCAGTCAACTTCATAAATTGAATATTCAACGACCCCTGCGACAAAGTCATCACACACTAAATGTAAAAATACACTCGGCAACCAATTACCGACGACTGCAGACATTCAATCTCAGTTACGAATATCATTATCATCGGTCCCGAGTAAATCGCCAGATTAATTATTGCTCTTGCTTTTGTGCAGAAAGCAATCAAGGAGAAACTACCTGGCAAAGCAGGTGATCTCCAACGCTAAACCGGGAATGAACCCTTCGCCAGCACTAAGCCGACAATGATCCCTTTGCCCTGCAGTGACCTTTTCCCTCGCATTACAAGAAGAGTAAGGGGAACATGACAACTCCCAAGGGAAAGGCGAGCTAGGTCCTGGCCAGAAAATGCTGGGGATTACGGAGTTCCCTTTGCCTGGGAGTTACAGCAACATGCATGTTGCAAGAAGTTGGGAAATTGCAGCCTTCCTTCTCAGATTTGGCCATGCCCATAAGCGTGTTATTTTTTTTTTTTTAGAAGACAGGTACTGGAAATTCCTTTTTTTCTAAATACAAGCTTCTCTTGTTGTAGAATTGGACATGCCCTTAAGCGTGTTATTTTTTTTTTTAGAAGACAGGTACTGGAAATTCCATTTTTTTTTAAATACAAGCTTCTCTTGTTGTAGAATTGGACATGCCCATAAGCGTGTTATTTTTAGAAGATGGATTTGAAATTCCCAAATATTCAAATCGTGTTGATTGTTTTTTTTTTTTTTTTTTAAGCTTTACTGGTTGCCGAGCAAGCCAGATTTTTTTAAAAGCTGTTCTGGTTGCCAAGCAAACAATAATCGTATAACAAAAGATTTTTGGACAGTAACCCTTCAACGACTAGCAATTAATCATTTTCCTGTTCAGGGTGATCTATGGAAGATAGCCTTCTATAGCTTCAGAATTGATCAAGTTCACGTCATATGGGCAGTAGACCCATGATGCAACATTAAAAAAGGCTAACCGTGTATCTTTTGGAATAATTGTCCTTTACAGCCTCATAATTATAAGTCTCATCCTTAAGGTGCGTCCACACGGTCGAACAATGTCCGACGGACAAACATTGTTACCAATTAAAAATTATCTGCCGGTCTTTGCCTTGTGAGCAGAGTAAAAACAGTGGTATACATCCTCATCTGGTACCACTGTTTTTTGCCAGATCCTACACTCATCGTTTCAACGCTTATGACGTCATCCTGCTCCGCCTATGATATGGTAACAATGTTTGTACGTCGGACATTGTTCGACCGTTTGGACGCACCTTCAGAGCGAACGGCATCAAGAACCGCCCTTTGGGATCTCCGAATCAACCACTCTTGTAAAACGCACGCAGTTCTAACGGGTATTTTGCTTGACTCTACTGTATTTCAATGATAATCACCAGGGTCGATACTGATGAAAACTGTACTACTTCCGACGAAAAAAAAAAAAAGCAAATGATTGCAATTCGGATTATTCTGTGAAACGAGAAAATCTAGCAATGTACGCCTAAAAAAAATGTCCAGAATTATCACTAACCTCGTGTATATGTTTTTTGTCCCCATATACATATTTTGCATAGGTGGCGACTAATGAAAGGATTTAACTACATAGATCTATACATGATTAAGAAACCTAAATACAGCTTTTTCATTGGATGAAAATAGAGTAATAACAAAAAATTACAAAAACACATCGAAAAGTTTAGTTTGGTGATAAACATATTTCAGAAAATCACGAATTATAAGACCAGTTCCGAATACAAATGACCATTAATCTAATTCTTCATAAGGATTATTGAATGGCCTTTTCATTCCATCAACAGTCGCTTCAACATACAAATAAATGTGCTGTCATTACGTCAGTCATGAGCTTTTAATGAGATACATTAACAAATTTATTATTACACCGGGACAGAGTTTAGTTTCCATGATCATTTGTCAGCATAAATTGCGTAAATGAATTACCTATTGTCAATGAGCACAGAATGACTCGACCCGAACGAGGAAATATGAGCACCGGTCGACAGTGAAGGTAAAACGCGGTAGCCCATTTTGTCCGGTGGGTTTTCATGCATGAATCCTTCAGTGTTGTCATATAACCAACAGTGGCTTAAGCAAGGGCGAGAGAATACTTTATTTTCTTTTTATCTTATTCCATTTAAAATTTTCCTGACTAAATCCCAGATGTCATAAAAAAGAGAAAAATGAAATAACACTCGGTGGAGAATCTTGACATCAACGGAGGGCTTGTCAAGCAATGGTTCGTGTCACGCGCACGCGGAGGTCTGACTAGAGGGGAGATATAGATCTTAAGAAGACCCGGATACAACCCAGATGTTCACATGTAACCGAAGGACATGGGATAACCCCAATCGATAAAGATGAAAAAAAAAAATAATAATCCGCATATTTAAGGTAACCAAAGTACATGGGACAACACCAATCAATAAAGAGGAGAAAGTAAAAGAAAAATAATAAAATAAAATTGAAAAAAAAGGAGTTACGGCTGAATGCTCTTCGATTGCACATTCTACTGTGTTTGTTGATTACTTTGAAGGAAAACCTTAAACGCGACAAAGAATTGTTTTATCCGTGGTAAATCCGTGGGATGGGGCTAAAGAGCCACAAAGTATTCAACTCTTCTTAGCAAATGGAATTCTCGCACATTTGTAGTGAAACCATTTATTAATCACATAATAAACCAATTTTTATACTACACTATTCTCAAAATTGTTACACCGAAGGGTAGTATCGAAATGGAATTAATGGACACCTATTGTAAAGAGAGAGAGAGGAGAGAGAGAGAGAGAGAGAGAGAGAGAGAGGAGGTTAGAAACCCCTTTCTCGCATAACAAATGCAGCTCCTACCTCATTTTGTATGAATTTTTTCAAATCGAAAGGATAAAATATACCCTGAAATGCAGCAGATTACTTCAGGAATTCAAAATTGTCAAACTATAAAATTTTACACATATGCAACACAAGTTTCGTTCATTAAGTATTAGTAGCGATGGGTTGTTGGAATGAGAACAGTTTTTCGTTATACCTACCATTTAATGCTGTTGAAAAAAAAACTGGACCCATAACACTGAAAGTAACAGTGAACATTTCCATTAAGTATGAATAAAAATCAGAAAGCAACTTACTATTCCACAATTTTAAATGACAGCTAAATAACTGGTATGTGTCTCCCTTTGATATTATAAGATATTTCTGAAAAGAGACACGGGCAATGTAAAAAATGATTAGTATTAAAGTGAAAATATCTCGAAAATTTCATCTTCATGAATTCCCAAAATTCTACCAACAATATGTCATAATTTCTTAAATATCCATTACTTTCAAACCCACTCAATCTACGATTTGCTTCATAACATTTTATAACATTACGGAAGCCTACAATAATCATCGACGTTTTCATGAAATCAGTAACACCATCATTCTATTGCCAGAAAAATTCACAATATTTTATACTTTCATACGAGGCAATGTCAGATCTACTTAAGGCCATAACATCTATAACATTTCAGGTGTCATAAAATACATAACCTCCTTATTTCTTAATATCATAAAATCCACAATATCGACGTATAACATTGCAAATATCATAAAATCCATAACATTCCTATTTCTTTAAATCATAAAATCCATAAAATTACTTATAACATTGCAAATATCATAAAATCAATTACATCCCTGTTTCTTAATATCATAAAATCTATGACTTTGCAAAGATTATAAGATCTATAACATTGCAAATATCATAAAATCTATAACACCCCTATTTCTTAATATTAGAAAATCCGTAACATCTATAATATGGCAAATATCATAAAATCAATAACATCCCTATTTCTTTATATCATAAAATCCACAAGAATATTTTTGTTGTTGAAATGAAAATACCAAAAGTGATTCCAGCATCAAACTACTTGTTGATATCTTCATCATGTGATAGGAATCAGGGGAGACCGACCCAAGTATCTATCAGCGGAGAAGATTATGAAAAATGCCCAGACAATAGGCAAGTCTGAACACGAGACTGGAGATCATTTTTCTTCATAATGGACTCCGCATTTCCAATCTCCTTCTGCTTATTATTTCATTCCTCTCTCATTTTTCTTACTTATGCGATCCATTGTATTCAGAAGCTCTAGTCGATATAATATTGCGTTCACTTTCATGGTGTCGCGTTGAAATAGAAGTGTCATGCAGCTGAATGGAAGTGATTGAACGGATCTACATTCTTTGAGAAAAGTGGAGGAGGGTACGATGTTATGCGTTAACAATATACAGCAAAAAGACAAAAATAAATAAATAGATAAATAAATAAATAAATAAAAACTGAGAGTGGCACCATGCACAAACTATATTTTATTCTCTTGAGATTTTGAAGAAGCAAACAAAAATGGTTTATCCTAAATTTTGTGTATAATTGAATCACGAAAGTTTGGAACGTAATAAATGCGTAAATAAAGGTATAAGCCACGAAGGAAAGATAAACGACGGAGTAGTTTAGCAGACAAACTGCTAAGTAAAGGACGATGAGTCGAAAGATCTTGCAGCTACTCCGTCGTTTATCTTTCCATCGTGGCTTATACCTTTACCTAAATCTTATCCTATACTCAACGTAAGATTCTCTTGACAGTAAATGTCTGGACCATAAAACATCCAATATACGGGAAGCCTGAAAGTGGAGTATAGAATTACTTTATGCTATCACATAAAACAATAAAAAATAAAAGGCGTGAATGGTAGATTCAGTCGGGACCTATCGCAAAGGTCCTTTATTTTTCACAGCTGTGATATTTGTTAGATAAAATTCCATGAGCATAATTTTAAGCAACGGTTTTTACTGCTTCTGCTATTTTCCCTTTTTCCCTTCCATACTCTCGCGCATTCTTTTCTTAACAATAATTACGCTTCATAGACCAATATCGTACTAACTTGTCTTTCCTACATCATATACAGAGGAACAGACGTAATGTCCTGAATTTTTTTTTTTAAACATATCCTAAGATATTAACATAATAAAAGCATCATTCAACAGTAATGAATCATTCATACTGACTAACACTAAAAACACTGTCACCAATCCTACATTTCGATCAAATTTCATTCTGTATTCCTGTGTTTTGTAAAAATCAACCGTATTCTTCAAGTTAGTGGCACGTAATCTAACTGCTCTGCCCGTTGTTCTTGTGACATCAAAAAAAAAAATACCCAAAAGAATTATAATACCAGGTTACGACCTTCAGCACGTGCAAATTTGGAACAATTTTGCAATTGACGACACTTACTGAATCAACACTATGACTTTAAGTTAATAAAATGTTAATTTTTTGGCAGCTAATCAAGTTTTCGAAAGATAAAAAATCACGTCCTTAAAGAAAACAGATAACAGAAGAAAGGGATTTCAAGAATATTTTTTGTTGAAAAATATGAAAACATGCGATTGAAAAATTATACATAAAATAAATAATAAGTAAGAACACTTTTACTTACTAATAGTTTGGAACATCTCTGTTGAGGAATTTGTTGGTCATTATTTGTCCCACTGCTACTCATATACATTAACATGATTTACCAAACACGAAAAACGTAACGGGGAACATACTTTTTATGTTGACCTAGATTTAACAGAAGAAAAGAGAAATTTGTGCGTATATACTTTAATATTAATACGTTCACGAGTATATCAAATCACGCAGGTGTGTATGCATATCTTTTCTCAACTATGCGTCGTCCGTTGCTATGCATTTGATACAGGGATGAAGTTGCTAGCCCATGCTCTGTATAACAGTCGGTCAATGAGCTTACGTGCACAAGGCGTCTGGTGCAGTGTTGCCAATTGGTATGTGTTTACCCTCCAAACTGGGTATAAGACTTACACAAAACCGGGGAAATAAGTGAAAGTAGCGTATCTATTGGTAGTATATACACATATTAGAGCAATTTTATCATTATTGCATTACTATGACAGCTAGAATTCATGGAAACAGATTGTAAATGCATCGGCGTATGTGTGAAGCTCCACTAAATTGGCAACCATGGACTCTGGTGGCTTTGGTGTTCACCCAACCCAGTACTGGCAGGGCTCAGTGTTGCCCACCAGTACTATAGAAAACACGTTTCATATAAACTGACAACCACCATCGTATTGCCACCCCAGGCCAAGCGGTGCAGTTGTAAGCGTATACAATTTAATACAACGCACATAAAAGAGGAGAACAGCGTGGAATCCACGAAAAAGAAAAGAAAAAAAAAGTCCGAGAAGCCATTGTAAACTTGAAAGAAATGCTGGAACATACGACATGAAAACTCCCTATTGAAATTCAGCACATTATCTTACATCTCCGGCGCAAGATGAAAACATTTACACTTATAGAGCCTCTTCCATTACCGCCAGCACGGCAATTGCTTTTAGAAAGGACTTTTATGGTTATCAATAAGGACTTGAGGGGAGGACGGGGTAAAAAGATACGAAGAGACTAAAGGAAGCAAGGTTAAGACTTCAATAAGTTTTGGTAAAAATAGGGAGACTAAATGTATATATAAAGAAAAGAAAGATTAACGTCTCAACGAGAGAATTCGCGAATCGCAAACATTCGTCGCAGCTGAACAATCCAACTCTCCCAAAAATTCACTTCTCACAAGTTAAATTCCTATTTCTTCTTGAAGCTAATTCATCTTTGCTCGTCATAAAGCCCGCTTTTGGTGGGATTTTCGTAAACATCCACAAATAACTAATGGCGTAATTATTATTATTATTCGCAAGACGATCCTTATTCAAAGAAACAAGCCCACAGCGGCCACTGACTTGAAATTAAGCTTCCAAAGAATATGGTGTTCATTAGGGACTAAGAGAAGGACAAGGGAAATTATAAAAAAAAAAAAAGATATCTCACTTAACAAGAAGGAAAAAATAAATCAACAAATAATAAAAATGTATTATGTAGTAATGCATTGCAACTTGAACTTTTGAAGTTGCAACTGCAACGACATCCTTGGGGAGACTTTCTCACAGCCCAACGGACCTCTGGAACTGAAAAGTTCGACAGCGAGGAACATTTACTGCATATTGGTGCTTCTGCTGTTCAGTGAAAAGGGACCAGTAATCGATTGTGAACGTGAAAGATCTCCATTAAAATGCAGCTTATGAAAAAGTGACAAACGAGAGACCATTCGTCGATGGTTCAAGTCATATCTGCTAGTATTTGGAAACAGAAACCTACCAACACGAACCTACTACTAACAAACAAACGAACAAATCCAACGAAAACTTCACCCCCTTGTGGGAAGCGATTGAAGTGATAGTTCAAGACCAGTTGTGGCGGGAGAGGTGAAGTAATGAAGAAAAAAACGAATATAAGATTAAAGACTCGTAACAGCCGTGTTAAACGTTAGCAGAAAAAACAGCATATAACTGTACAGTTACTGGAATAGGTTCATAAAAAAAGTGAACAGTAAGTAAAGAAATTACGATATGAACAACGTTAGGGAAGGACGACGTGAGGAAACGAACGCGGTTAAGATAGGTTCAAATTATGAAATTTGTCGCCCCACCATTTTCAACAAATACATTACCCTTAAGGACCCCATACAGTGAACGACTGTCTGAATGATTGTCGTTATCGACACACAGACACACACACACACACACTATTCATACAGTATGAACGATCGCCGCACCAATTTCAGTGTGAACAAAGATTTTGTCTCGGGAAGACATGGCATCATCTCTAGAAAAGACGTGCGCGCCAGACAAACATACATTGAACGATGTATGTATGACAGACTCAAGTCGCAAGCCAGCAACTTGGTCTTGACACATTCCCGCTGAGATCGTTCAGGCACGAAACTCCGCCCACTTTTGCATTCGGACAAACCCATACACAATGTTTTTGCGAACGATACAATCGTTCAGACGATCGTTCAGTGTATGGGGCCCTTAAGAAGGTTTCAAGTCAGATTTTCATGACACTCGAGCATCAGTCATCTGTGCTTTATGAATTGTTTTCCGGTTGACCCAAGTTCACGACAGTCGATCCTGAAGAGTCTATGCTCCCAACCGTGGCTCCCTCGGCCTTCGGGATCCTTCGCCTCCTTGTTAAGTCCTCCCCGGCAGCAGACCAGTACTCCTCCTCCTCCTCCTCCTAATCGTCCACTTCCTATTCTCCTCCTCTTCCATTCTACTTCTCCCCACCTCCCGCCCGCCCCTCCTCCTCCTCCTCCTCTTCCTTCAATACCCGACAACCTCTATGCCCACTCTAACCCCGACCCAGCCACTGTTAAATCTCCACCCAATTACTGGTAATCTCGGAACCGCAAAAATAACCCTCAAGATAATCCCGACGGAGGATTCGTTGAAGGGGATAAGGTTCTCCGACAGCTCGAGATGGACCGCTTCTGCCACGGCGGAAATGATTATCAGAATTCATTTGAAGAGCGAGAGAGAGAGAGAGAGAGAAAAAAAGAGGGTCGGAAAAGGCCACAATAAAGAATAAGGGAGGGGGGACATTTCGAGACGGCCGCTGGATATTCCTGCTCGCAGGTTTTTCCTTCTTACAGGGAGGAAGGCCATTCACACTATCGTACACACCAATACTGGTAGACTATTTGAATCATTAGCACATTTACCAGGACGAACAAACGTGTAATACTATAACTATTTATATATTATACACATAACAGAAATAGACAAACATATATATAAATATATATATTATTAATAATATATAATATTATATTATCAGTCATATCAACCATTTCCGTGATTCATATACAATATATCGAGCTACACAAATGTCCTTAAATATCTAATTTCGGCTCTACCTGCTGGATTAAGATAAATTTTCATATATGCTTAAACGCCGAAAGGGGAAATTTTTTTCTCCGATAACAGACTTGCCCTGGGACCGGGGAGCGAACCCAACGGGCCTTTCAAATCCAGGAACGTCAAAGTGAAAGCTTCTACCTACTACACCACCGCAAAGTTCCATGTCGCCTCTCGCCCTCAAAAAATACCTTTCGGCAAAACAGCAGGTAATTCGTTGGTTTGGAGACAACATCAACCACCTCGACTCCGGTAGTGTTTGTAGTGCTTTTGACAAGCACGTAGCCAATCTATAAGTCATATCACATTTCCTCTTGCGTGGTGTAGTAGGTAAAAGCTTCACTGACGTTCCTGGATTTGAAAGGCTCCGTGGGTTCGCGCCCCGGTCCAGGCAAGTCTATTATCGAGAAAAAATTCCCCTTTGGTTAAGTATTTATGAAAAATATATTAATTCCGAGGTAGAGCGAATTAGATATTAAAGGAAATTGTAGCTCGATATATGTATATGAACATGGAAATGTGATATGACTTATAGATTGTCTACGTGCTGTCAAAAGCACTACAAACACTACGGAGTCGAGGTGGGTTGATGTTGTCTCCAAACCAACGAATTACCTGTGTGCGAAAGGTATTTGAGGGCGAGAGGCGACATGAACTTTTAGCCTCTTGTTGGTGGTGTAGTAAGTAAAAGCTTCACTGACGTTCCTGGATTTGAAAGGCTCTGTGGGTTCGCGCCCCTGTCCAGGCAAGTCTATTTTCGAGAAAAATTCCCCTTCGGTAAGCATATACGAAAATATATTAATTCCGAGGTAGAGCGAATTAGATATTAAAGGACATTGTAGCTCGATATATGTACGTATATGAATCACGGAAATGTGATATGACTTATAGACTGGCTACGTGCTGTCAAAAGCACTACAAACACTACCGGAGTCGAGGTGGGTTCATGTTGTCTCCAAACCAACGAATTACCTGCGTGCGAAAGGTATTTGAGGGCGAGAGGCGACATGAACTTTTAGCTTCTTGTGGTGGTGTAGTAGGTAAAAGGTAAAAGCTCACTGACGTTCCTGAATTTGAAAGGCTCCGTGGGTTCGGGCCCCGGTCCAGGGAAGTCTATTATCGAGAAAAAATTCCCCTTTGGTTAAGCATATATGAAAATATATTAATTCCGAGTTAGAGCGAATTAGATATTAAAGGACATCGTAGCTCGATATATTATATATATATATATATATATATATATATATATATATATATATATATATATATGACTGGTAAAGGTGTTCTGTAACAACAGAATTCCATCTAATAAAAGGAGCCCATAAAAACACCAAAATGTAGAGAGAAAAGTACTATATTTCAGAGACTGCTGTCTCTCTCTTCAGGTATATGAATGAGAAAAAGTTTACAGAAAAGGTGGTATTTATACCAAGAGATTCGTCCACAAGTAAGCCAATTTAGGTCACCTCCGCTGATAATCTTCCTTTAATCTTCTTAAGCGTTGGTTGAATGAACACTGCGTCGACGATGTCTGATGTCCAATTCCCTTTTGAGATGTTCATTACCTGCTTCTCTTTTATTAAGGCCGATTCCATCATTTGACTCTTGTACCGGCAGTTGCTGCTATAAATTACACGTGACATATTCCAGTTTATTCTATGGTTATGTTCATTTATATGATTGAAAATAGCCGAGTTCTGTTGTCCATACCTAACTGACCGTTTGTGTTGTATTAATCTCTTGGGGAAGTGATTTACCTGTAAATCCGATGTAAGATTGGTCACAGTCCTGGCATGGGATCTCATATACCCCCGAGTCTTTGGGCGATGTCTTTTGTTGGACGTTAATCAGGGATTTGGCTAAGGTATTTGGGTAGGTAAATGCAAAAGGGTTGGATTTCCCAAGGGTGTGAGTTACTCTCTTAATCGTCTCCAGGTGGGGAATTTTTATTTATTGTTGGGTGTGTCTCTGGTCTTGTCTTTAGGGGGTCGGTAGAAAATTACGTTTGCTTTTTGAATTGCTTTCTCAATTATATGGTCAGGATACTTTAAAGATGAGAGTTCTTGCGAATTAGTTCAAATTCTTTTTCCAGAAATCTGGGGAACAAATTCGTAAGGCTCTTAAGAATAGGTTGCTAGCTAGACTTATCTTGATAGTATTGTCATGATAGCTAAAGTAGTGAATATATGAAAGTGAGAACGTTGGTTTTCTGTATATGGTAAATTTGTATTCGGTCGTGTCTCTGATTATTAAAACATCAAGAAAGGAATTTTGTTGTCTGTTTCCCATTCAACTTTAAATTTGATGCTGGGCACTAATGCGTTTAATTTTGAGATTAATTCATTAAAATTACCCCACTTATTATCCCAAAATGTTAGTATGTCATCCACGTATCTCATCCACAGCATGTTTTTGGGTTTTATTGCATTTATTACTGTAGTTTCAAAGTATTCCATGTACAGATGGCTAAAATAGGACTTAAAGGACTACCCATACTACACCCGAATTTTTGCTTGTAGAATGATTCCCCGAATGAAAAATACGTTGTTAGATGCACATAATTCAACTAACTTATTATTTTGTCAAGTGCCAAAAAAGGGAAATGATCTGAATAGGGGGATATTTTTCCCCTTAAAAACTGAAGAACGTCCTGTACTGTACTTTTGTGAATAGGGAGTCTACGTCAAGGCTTAAAAGTTTATGTTGTGAAGTGGTATATGTACTTCTCTGGAGTTTGTGACAAAAGTTCTTCCGAATGTTGATGTGACTGGGAGAAAAAAGTGCCTAAAAAAAGGAGAAAAGAGGCCAGCTAAAACCATTTAGAAATTTTGTAATTGAAAGCTTCCGGCGCATGAACCCAAAACATGCTGGGCATGAGATACTGGATGACATACTCAAATTTTGGATATAAGTGGGGTATTTTAATGAATTCCCTCTCAAAATTAAAACGCATTAGTGCCCAGCATCAAATTTAAAGTTGAATGGGAAACAGACAAAAACAAAAATTTCCTTTTCTTGATGTTTTAATAATCAGACACACGAACCGAATACAATTTACCATATACAGAAAAACCAACGTTCTACTTTCATATATTCACTACTTTAGCTATCATGACAATACTATCAAGATAGTCTAGCTAGCAACCTATTCTTAAGAGCCTTACGAATTTGTTCCCCAGATTTCCTGGAAAAAGAATTGAACTAATTCGCAAAGCAACTCTCATCTTTAAAGTATCCTGACCTATAATTGAGAAAGCAATTCAAAAAGCAAACGTAATTTTCTACCGACCCCCTAAAGACAAGACCAGAGACACACAACAATAAAATAAAAATTCCCCACCTGAGACGATTAAGAGAGTAACTCACACCTTGGGAAATCCAACCCTTTTGCATTTACCTACCCAAATACCTTAGCCAAATCCCTGATTAACGTCCAACAAAAGACATCGCCCAAAGACTCGGGGGTATATGAGATCCATGCCAGGAACTGTGACCAATCTTACATCTGGATTTACAGGTAAATCACTTCCCCAGAGATTAATACAACACAAACGTCTCGTTAGGTATGGACAACAGAACTCGGCTATTTTTCAATCATATAAATGAACATAACCATGAATAAACTGGAATAATGTCACGTGTAATTTATAGCAGCAACTGCCGGTACAAGAGTCAAATGATGGAATCGGCCTTAATAAAAGAGAAGCGGTAATGAACATCTCAAAAGGGAATTGGACATCAGACATCGTCGACGCAGTGTTCATTCAACAACGCTTAAGAACGATTAAAGGAAGAAATTATCAGTCGGGGGTGACCTCAAATTGGCTTACCTGTGGACGAATCTCTTGGTATAAATACCACTTTTTCTGTAAACTTTTCTCATTCATATACCTGAAGAGAGAGACGCAGTCTCTGAAATATAGTACTTTTCTCTCTACATTTTTGGTGTTTTTATGGCTCCTTTTATTAGATATATATATATATATATATATATATATATATATATTTATATATATATATATATATATATATATATATATATAATATACATGCTATGTAGTTGAAGAGGCGGCATAAACTCATACCCTCTTGCGATGCGGTGTTGTTTAAGGCTTCACTGTGCGTCGTGGAATTCGTTGGTTCGATGTTTTTTTTTTCGCGCCCGTGAGCCAACTTCTTATCGACTAAAAAAATTCCCCTCGCGTAACATAAATGAAAATATATTAATTCCGAGGTAGAGCGAATTAGACATTAAAGGACATTTGTAGCTCGATGTATGTAGTAGTGAATCACGGTAATGTGAATATGACGTGTGTGTGTGTGTGACGCATGGCTACTACCCAAATGAAGAAATGCCATGTGCCGATTAAAGGGCTCGGCATGCTTACTTTGGAATAACTTGATCCATAATTCCATCTATAAAATAAAATTTAATTCGCCAGTTTTGTTTCCACTGTAAAAAATTAAATCAGTCCATGAATTAAAGGCTCTGTTTCACGAAGCTATATTTAAACGAGCTGGAACAGCGATGAAATTTATAATACACAAAAAAGCGAACTGACTTTACACTCCGGATACCTGAGCGAGTATAGGTTACATTTGTCACACTTAACACAGAGACGGGGAGTTCCTGTCTCATGACCAAAGTTCGCACCGCTTTTTCTGGGTCTTTTCCTCCAAAATTGGTCATTTTTTTTTTTCGGAGAGAGAAATGGAAATCCAATTTAATTGTTGTTACGGTACTTCTCATTTAATTACCCATTTATATACATACATAATTATATATATATATATATATATATATATATATATATAATATATATAAATATATATATATATTTTATATATATGTATATATATTTTTTATATTATATATATAGATATATATATATATAATATATATATATATATATATATATAATAATATATATATATATAGATATATATATATATATATATATATATATATATATATATAATTTCTGCATTTATTCATATGCATAATAAATGCATACCCCTAAATGCAAATACTCTTCAAATACAATATGCGTGTCAGTGTTCATACATTATAAATCAAAATCAACTATGAATTTATATTCTAAGCTTAAATATGAATATAGAATAATCCTTCTGTTGTTTACGCAACTGTTGTTTTATTCCGGACGGTAGATTATTTTCTTTGCGACTTAGTTGACGCTAAAATCTTTATTTAAACTAACACCATTTAAAACACTCACAAGGAAAGTATTTTAGAAGCAAAATTTTTAGGTTAATAAATATGTGATTAAGAACCTGTTAAAAACTGATCTTGTCTCATTTAAATAATTCACTTAAAATAAAAATTAGTTATTTGAAATTAATCCTGTTTTATTAATATACGCTTTACAAGTTTGATAGCCTTTATTAGAGAAATTCTTATTCCAAAACGATATGGTCTAATTAAAGATAAACTACCGATAAGAATGTCTTTTACCAGATCATTTTCCTAACGGCCATCATCTATTTGCCCATTTTTTTTTTTTTTTTGGAGCTGACGGTAAATGTCTGCAGCTAATACTATAGTAACTAACAACCATGACGCGGTGCAGTGATATTAGCTGCGGGTATTTACTGCCAATTTAAACAAACACTGTAACTGAGAACTCCAAACAGATACAGTTTCATATGTATCATCACCCGGGAAACTTTTCTTAAAAAACAATATTTACATACCAACATGAAATTAATGATATCATTCCTTTTTTTAAAAATACACCTAAACATATGTATTGAATTAAAGATAAAGGTAACATTCTTCTCACAAAAAGGACTGTGCACGTAAACAGCCAAAGCAAAGCCAGTTCTGAGATCAAATGCATTTCCTCTTCAGTACTAAATGGAAAATGTCGCAAGTTTAAAAAAAAAAAAGAAAGGTTTTATTTCACGCTTCAAAATCACCCCATAATTACTTCATTAAAAATCACTGATTTTATACTGGCTCTATTCAGGTATGGAAAAATCATATCATTAAAAAGTGAACCTTTTCACGATACTTTACACTAGTTACGCGATAAGAATTTTTAAAAAATGGTATCCACTTTTCATGATCAGAGAGCGGGAAAGCTAGTTTCGAAATTGAAATTTACCAAAATAAAAAAAAAATCTATTTACATTCAAAATCATGGAGAGAGAGAGAGAGAGAGAGAAAGAGAGAGAGAGAGAAAGAATAATTATCATCAGTCAACATAAAGCCCATCAGCGGAAAAGGCGAGTATAATAAATGATGACTACAGGAAAAGGTTATTAATAAGAATAATTACATAATTACATATAGTATGTTAGATGTTTAGTCAACTAATCTACAGCATGAAGATGTTCTGATCACTCTACCGAAAAGGACCCGCAGCGAAAACGCCAGTGAAAATACTTCAACAATGCATTGCATCACAGATTGCAGTCTTATCAAATTATACCGGGATTTGCTGAAACCTTAAAAATTTCAGGGGAGCAGCCCAGTAAACACATTACCTTTCCTCCCCAAGTGACTAATTTTCCTTAACTTTGCTGCGTTTCCTCCGCGTCCTGCACAGATTAGGAAAAGAGTGTGATATACCACCTTGAAATAGAAGCGCTCTCCTTCTTCTTTACAAAGTAGGGTCACGACCCGGGAAATGTGGATTTACAGCTACACAAATCCCGCCTTACATAAAGGTAATGGAAAATTTGTTTTCGTCACCTTCTCGCCTTCACGACTTCTCCTCATGTTTTCTATTCTCAGGCAAAATGAGTGCAAGGATTTCTTAAGGCTGACAGTATTCACTGGAATATGAAACTTGAAAATCAGTATAGAGTTAAGAAAATAAACATGATGTTTAAAAATGAGGTACAGAACTTTAGTTGCGTAATCGTGATAAAATACTCAATGGAGAACATTATATATATATATATATATATATATATATATATATATATAATATATATATATATATATATATATATATATATACCATATATATATATATATATATATATATTAAAAATGTATGGCAATCGATAAGTATAATTAAACACTTGAATTCCATAAACGTTTTCTTAAAACGGAAAACTAAAATTCAAGATGAGAGGAAGAAAAACTTAAAATATTGAAAGGGGTAAACATACTACAACAAATCAGAAAAATAAAAACTTTTGATTAATAGCAAGTCACAATTAGTTAATTTCTAGTTTATTCAACCAAAGAGAATAATACAGAAAAGAAAGACTGATATATCCATTTAACTGGTACCTACACTACTGCAGAAGTGACGCCTCTATAGAACCCAGTGGTATCAAGCTTCAATAATATTACCGTTCAAACTTTAATCAGATACCTTCATTCTCTCGTATTCATTCTTCCTTCTGTTTCGCCTTACTTAGACGAACTATAAAATATAAAATACAGAATCTACGAAAGATTCTGTGGCATTAGAAAGCCGCAACAAAAGTAGAGAATACTGTCTTATTAGGAGAATGATTAAAAAGCATCAGCACATGCTATCTGATGTACGAGGATATCACAATGCCAAGATCCACGTATCTTTATGACCATTTGGCGGCTATGTCCAACAGACACCCTGATAATGTTTGTTTTGTTTGTTTGTATGGTGTTTTTACGTTGCATGGAACCAATGGTTATTCAGCAACGGGACCAACGGCTTTACGTGACTTCCGAACCACGTCGAGAGTGAACTTCTATCACCAGGAATACACATCTCTCACACCTCAATGGAATACCAGAGAATCGCACTCGCGGCCACTGAGGTAGTACGCCAACACTACACCGACCACGCAACTGAGACGCTTCCCTGATAATGTTAAGTGCAATAATGTTCGTGTCGCGAAAAACACCGCAGTATTATCCTAAATCAACACCTCTCTTTATCCAACAGCCAATTAGAATGACTTATTCTTTGATATTTAATTTTATGAATTTAATCATATACAGTTAATCCACATAAGTCTTATATCAATAGTCAAGCGGAAGATTTCTTTGAAATGCTCCAAAATGTGTTCATAATGAATATTAATATGCAACGAGAAATATAATCAATACTCACATGAAAATGCTCTACAAAACAAAATATCATTCGGAACAGTCACCACGAAGCCCCTTCAGGATGTAAAACGAATTGCTCTCTGTTACCAGTAAGAGTGACAACACAGGCTAAACAATGAAGGCAATATTACACCTACGTCCTTCACAGACTTTTGTGTCCCCCGACGAGGTGTACCTGCTTCATACATGTCACAATTTGGCCGTCTCATCCAAAGAAGGGGAAGCAGATATCGTCATCATCACCATCACCTCCCACCCTTCTCATACAACTCGTAACTTTGCGAAGTAAAATGCTAATGAAATGATAATGAATCCCAACCTCCCCTCTGTTTCTCATCTCTTTCCCAGGCTCACTCTCTACTCAACAGGCCTCTCTCTCTCTCTCTCTCTCTCTCTCTCGTTTACCCCTACTTAAACCAGCCTCTCATCACACCCCTCTTTTCATTTCTTCCATCGCCACTCACCACTCATACAATCTCTCTCTCTCTCTCTCTCTCTCTCTCTCTCTCAGGACATCCACTTAATGCTGACGAGAAGCTTATAAAACAACTTAATAACGTCGCTAACTCTCAGCATCCAGAGTTATCCAGAGCATCGTAACTTTCTCCTGGAGAGGCAACAGGGAGGTAATTAGCTGATGTAGAGATGATGATGAACTTGCAATTGGCTGAAAATTGCTTCACGTATTCGTGTTTTTCATGACGTGTTTTTCATCCAAACAGCATCCGACTCGTATGAGGCTATTGACCCAGA
This sequence comes from Macrobrachium nipponense, assembly GCF_015104395.2. Taxonomy (NCBI): domain Eukaryota; kingdom Metazoa; phylum Arthropoda; class Malacostraca; order Decapoda; family Palaemonidae; genus Macrobrachium; species Macrobrachium nipponense. Next base: position 4,931,244 of record NC_087216.1, read on the forward strand.
TGTTTTATGGAATATATATGTGTTATATATTATATATATAATATATATGATTATATACTATATAATCCATATATACTATATAATACTACATACACATATATATACATTATCTATATGACATACATACATACATATATATATTATATAATATATCTATATATATATATCTATATATATATATGTAAATATATATTCCCAGATATTATGTCAAAACTGCAAGGCAGAAGTTTTACAAATATCTTGTTAGATTTACATATATTACATATAAACACAAAATATTGAACCATTAACTGTAACAGATAGTCGCTCTCAAAACATACAAACTTGAACAGCTGAACCATGGGTGAACTTTTTACACAGAACTTTCACATTATCTGTTTCACACAGATCAACAAAAGTCTCATCAGCGATGCAAGGAACCCCTACAGACCGTCCCAGTCGCCTACTGCATTGCAACAAACTCTTCTGGCTCCTCTTCTTTACAGCCCTTTCTTTACCAATGCATTTTTACCACATCTATCAGCCCTTTGTAGGTGTTTCTCTTCCTATTCCATCTAATACTTCCAAATTATACATTCTCTTCATTAAACCACTAGACCAAACCATTTCAAAACCCTCTGATCCATCTTTATGCTGCATTAGCAATTTTTCTCCAATATCAGTTTTTGATCCACATATACTATACGAAAAGTCATCTCACCTGCTTCAAGCCATTACTTTCATTTGTGCTCAACATACACACTTCACTTCTATAAAGGAGAACTGGATCAATATTACCTTCATACCTTCTCACTGCGCCTTCTATAAACACTTCGCAGTCTGCTCTCAATGTTTGCACGCACTCTGCTGCCTTTCTTTTCTCCACCTTCAATGTGGGTCACTTCCTTCCTCCTCTTACCATCATCCTTTACTCCTAAGTGTCATCAGGATACATCTTACTCCATTTTTTCATAATTCATATTAACAGTCAAAGCTCCGTTTTAGTGCCTTCCATATACCGTCATTATCTTACCCTTGCTCCCATATTATGCTCTCGGCTTCCTCCTCTTGCCAACTTGCTAACAATATAGCAGCTTTAGCACTTTCTCTTCAATATCCAAAATCAGCGCAGTGTCATCTGCAAACATCAGCCATTTCACGCCATTTAGGAATCATTTTTGTATTACGCTATATTACAATTACAACTACTGTCAATTCTCTGACTTCAGGCATTTTACAGTCAAAAAATAAATAGTACAACAGATGAATGTTAATACAGCCATATCAGTTACCTTCTGCAACAATCTTCCTTCCCGCACACGCACGCACACACGCACGTGTGTGTGTGTGTGTGTGTGTGTGTCTGTGTTGTGCCTGTGTGTGCATTTCTGCGCTTGAAATCACAAGAACATGTGATGTCTTGATTCAATGTAGCCACACACTAAGATGAAACAGTATCTAAGAACCTTCACCTGGTTCTTATACGTCTTTACAGGGACCAATGCACAGTGGCCACTCACAGCTCCTATGTCACTAAATGCAGTCTGAACTTCTTGTATCCCACCCTTCTTACTTAACCACCGTTTGACATGCATTTTCAGCATTAATTTGTCCATCTATCTACTTAACTATGTATACGTATATGTGAGTTTGCGCATGTGGGTATATGCCCGGGGGCATTTATATAATAATAATAATAATAATAATAATAATAATAATAATAATAATTAATACCTTTATACCACAATATGACATTGGGTATTCATACAATGTGCATTGGATTAAAATATACATAAATTTTTTTTTTATTTAACCTCTGCTGATTAAAGTACTAATATACACAGATTTCTATCTAAATATCCATTAAAAGTATTTTACATAAAAATCATTTGTGGTCAAACCCACGTAAAAATAACATTTAAATAGAAGTCGCCAATTAATTTTCACCGCGACCATGCTTTAATAATAATAATAATAATAATAATAATAATAATAATAATAATAATAATAATAATAATAATACCTTTATTCCACAATATTACAGTGGGTATTCTTACAACGTCAACTCCTGACAAACAATCATACAAACGCATGTGCAAAAATTTCTCGGAACACTCATCCATACATCCAAATGATCAGTTCTGAAGCCATGAAGGGGGAAACGGGGAGATAGCCGACCCTAGAGCCTGTGGACTTAATGTAAGCTCTGATGGGCTTAAGGTTCCTTGCCTTTGGTAAGCCGCTCGTAACCGGACTTATCCCACTCTGGCAGAGGGACTTTTAAAGGCATTCATGCCATGATCCGGTTTGTATTTGTTTTTTAGTCCAATTAGAAAAGGA
>NC_087216.1:4938562-4946062 GCF_015104395.2 Macrobrachium nipponense
ACTATCATCTCCCCCAACCCCTACCGAGTTGGCCTCGTAAGCAGAGGATCAATGACCCGAAAACCAGGCCACAGCCTATATGCTACCTCGAAATACATACGCATTGTGTCCCTCAGTTTCTCAATGTCTACTCGTGTCATACAGTAGCAAACTTCTTTTCTGGTGTGGCAAGATCATGCACGCTGTTCACCTGTATTACGAGTATCATGGCGTATACGAACCGCCTTTAAACCGGAGACGTCATACAGGCCTTTACATATGAAATTGTATTTCACATTCCTGAAGGTAGTTCATTTATTAAAATTACCGCCATATCAAAATCTATTACATTATTTTACCCATGCCTCAGATGAACGATCTATCGTATTCACCGATTGTCGTTTATGCTCCTTCTAAATAAGAATGATGATTCCAATTATTTGTTATTCACTGAGTCATAAAGAAAATTTGACTTCTGTGTAAAAAGTCAACAGAGACGAGAATCTAAAAGCTTAATGTATTCTACTCTCATACCCATAGTAATCTCCAAGCAATATTAAACTGAAGCTTCTTTTGTAAGTCACGAATTTTTTCCAGTGCATCTTATAACATCCTATGCTGTTTTGCTATGTTATGAAACATAAAGTTTCAAAGCCCTGCTACTTTCTCAAGTATGAAGTACACAGTATATCTTTCGTCTGGATATCTGTGCTATTCTTGATTTTCCTTCTGAACAAACAGTGAGTTAAATTCAATCAAGTATTTACTTTTCTTATTCGTAACATACAATAAATGACTATATTTTTCACAATGCATAGAATTTTAAAAGAAATATCTAAAACAAAGAAACACTACAAAAAACAAACCGGAAAGAGCCCATAACATACCATACTTTTATATGTTCCATACCTTTGATTCTTGGCCATTTGACCCAGATGCCCACATGACTTCTACCGATTACACGAGCGTATCACAAATTAAGTCTGAACAACAACAAAGCCATCCCAACTACAACGTGATCACACAGCTCGACAGAACAACGATTGCTGACGTCCAAAAGGCAAACACACGACCTTCCTTAAGACAGACACACACACATACAGACATACACACATAGATGCACACAACTGCGTGTACACATTGTCAGTGGTGTAAGAGAGCATGTGGGCCATAAGCTCGTAGAAGGCCGGAGGATTTCCGAGCTGAAAAGGGAGCGGGCGGAGGACTGTGCCTGTGATGAATTAACTTCCACTGCTGGGGATGGTGCAGGGGTAGATATAACGAGTGATGAATGGGTTAAGCGATCACTTACATGACGTAAAAGTGCACACACACACACACACACACAAACATATGACCCCTGTTCTCTATCTTTCTACAGGTAAAATTTAAGTCCGTGTTCTTTTGACCTCCTTTGCTAAGGCGGCCCTGTACTGAACGTCAAGCCTCATCTGATATTCTACTCTGGAACTGTAAACCTTGGCAATGCTTAGTTCAGTGTTTGCTCAGTGTTTTCTGTCCATCCCACTGCCAAGCTCTAGACTTGTCGTCTAGCCTCAGTTTTTCCTAAATTATAACCTCTCTTCCTTTAAAAGGCAAGTCTGTAACTTCTTTCTCGGTAACATCCACCCTTCTTCCGTCATTTCCTTTTACCCACTTTCTTAGAACCTCTCTACAGACAAAATATATGGAAGTCACACCAAAATCTCTGTAAGCATACAAAAAAGGGCCTGATTATAAAACTGTACTGACATTGGCTGCATAGAATCCTAATTAATTAATCCTGTGTGCACAAGCGGTTCTTGAAGGAAGTCTTGCGAAATGCATACCCTAAACTTATAGTCCATGGCAAAGGAATAATTGAACTAAAAGAGAAGTAACAGAAAAAAAATCCATGAAAAACCAGTTAGCAAAAGAACTCAACAAAAGAAAGGTCACGCCAGTGAAAGATATTTTCATTTTATTTATAGCAGGCTTCCATCTCCCTAAAAAATGATTTTACATTTTATTTATAGCAAGCGTTCCATCTCTCTAAAAGTAGATTTTCACACTTGACACTGAAACGGATCTCGTTGTAGTATAGGATGGCAACCTACAACCTTGGTTCAACATACAAGAACTCCCCGATGGATATGTAGTGGCTTCTTTTTTTTCACGTGTGTTTGTAGGATATGATCTCCAATGATGCAATGGCAAAGGCTGTCGTGTTCTATGCTGGCAAACCGACTGATATCAATCTTCAGAATAAATCTGAATCTCGTCTTCGTGAACCCCTTTTTACGATCAGAAAGTACATTATACAACCTCTCGAAAATGGCTGAATGTACGAACGACGATCATTACACTTACTATTAAGGAACGCGTATGTACCAATCACGTGCACGTATGTACGTATGGGCCTGTATGCAAATGGGACACAAGACAACACCCTTGACACAAGACGCCCAGGACACGTCAATAATGACGCACGCAAAACATTCTAATACAGATCGGGGGAACAATATTTCAGTCCAAATGCTCATGATACCTAACATTTGCCGCGAGCATGTCTACAGCATATCAACAAGGAAACAAAAAATGAAACAAGGACAGAGAGAAGGAAATAAAAATAGTCGCCATAAACATGGGGATTATCGAATAAAGGCCATTTCACAACGTTATACATATCTCGCAACGCTCCCATTCGGCTATTTATTTTATTGGGCTGAAGAAAGAATACGCATAATGGAGAGAGAGAGAGAGAGAGAGAGAGAGAGAGAGAGAGAGAGAGAGAGAGAGAATTACCAAGTCTGTAGCTTGTAAAAAGTGATACTACCAGAAAGGAAAACATTCTTTGTCAACTTAAACTCCTCTTGGCACGGATGTGTGGCACACACACACACACACACACACACTCTCTCTCTCTCTCTCTCTCTCTCTCTCTCTCTCTCTCTCTCTCGTATATATATATAAATATATATATATATATATATATATATATATATATATATATATATATATATATGCATACTTAAATACAAACATACATACATACATACATACATACATAAACACACGGCCGTGTTTGAGCCTCAAAGTTCCATTATAGTCGTTTTAAACCGGACTGGTATAGTCGTAATTCTTTTTATTTTTTCTAGAAAAGAATGATCGAAACAATGTCATTGAGAAATGAGTGGAAATAAACAAACTATGCACAAGAATGAATTTACTATTGCCTACCCTGCGTCACAATGCCGCTGTCCTGTAATATGCATATCACATGGAACATTTAAGGCTTACTTTGAAAGAGAGATTGGCCGTCTCTCTCAAATCTAACGTTTATATTTTGATATTTTAACTCGACGCAACTGTTCGTCATCATTTAATGCTCCCCATTTGCTTCTAAAAATGATTAATTACGGACTCCCTTCAGTAAACAACGATCTGCATTAAGGGAAATGGTAAAATAACAAAGATGATCGTGGAGAGACAAATGCAGATACGAAACAAGACAGGAGGAGAACACTACAAAAATTCTTCTGGGAAGGGGATCCAAAGATATACACGCAATATATGGATAAATTCCGGCCTCCTGCTATCCTCTGTCAATATTTGTTAGACAAAGGAGTCTGTTTACTTCGTTTCTTCCTTCATACAAAAAGGGTTTTCTGAAACCACTCTCCCAGACTGGGCTAATAACTACAATTACGTCGAACGGAAAAAAATAACGTGGAGTTTGTTTTGCAGGTCATTTGCAAATCAGAATGACATTTCCTCATATAATGATATTATGCAAATTACTTATTAAGCAGAGGAAAACTTTCAGCGTACTTTACATCGTAGAGACTTGAGGCACTTTACTTGTAGCCAGAAAAATGCAAAACAAACACCGAAGCAACCTGACGTATTAAGAGTATATTAAACTTGTTTGTTTGTATGGTGTTTTTACGTTGCATGGAACCAGTGGTTATTCAGCAACGGGACCAACGGCTTGACGTGACTTCCGAACCACGTCGAGAGTGAACTTCTATCACCAGACATACACATCTCTCACTCCTCAATGGAATGGCCGGGAATCGAACCCGCGACCACCGAGGTAAGAAGCAAACACCAAACCAACCACGCCACTGAGGCGCTACGTATATTAAACTTGATCGTGCTTTTGTTTCGTCATATCAGGGATCTTCTTCCTCCACGCCAACGAAAGGGGAAAACCAACGGGTTCACGTTGACTGCGCATCATACCAAGATGACAATTAAAACATAAGGAGCATTTAATCTTTCACTTTTCTTTTAATTAATTACCTTGCTGTCAAATGTGTGGCAATCATTCCGTCAGAACCCATATTCCCTCTCACAGTATTTTTTTAAGAAGAATTTACACGAACAAGATTCTAAAATCATTTAATCTCGATATTCGAGTCTGATGATTGTCATTGTTAGCTTCGCATGAGGACCCGCTCCTCTTCATTCGATGAAATATATTAAATGTAAAAACAATACTGTTCGTAAAATGCTCGATTCACATCCCCAATTCTGATTCGAAACATTCGCCTCTCAGCAGTTATTAAATAGATAAGAGGACTCTCTCCGCGGATAAACTCTGCCGATGTCTTCTTAGCTGATGATGCAATTAGGACATAAAATTCCATCGTTGATTCAACTGGAAAAAAATAACATGAAACAGATTCTAGTTTTTGAAAAGTAATTATACATGCATGCCTTATTAAACCAATTACATCATACACACACACACACACACACACACACACACACACACACACACACACATATATATATATATATATATATATATATATATACATATATATATATATATATATATATGACGGTAAAAATGTTCTGTAACAACAGAATTCCATCTAATAAAAGGAGCCCATAAAAACACCAAAATGTAGAGAGAAGAGTACTATATTTCAGAGACTGCTGTCTCTCTCTTCAGGTATATGAATGAGAAAAGTTTACAGAAAAGGGTGGTATTTATACCAAGAGATCCGTCCACAAGTAAGCCAATTTAGGTCACCCCCGCTGATAATCTTCCTTTAATCTTCTTAAGCGTTGGTTGAATGAAAACTTCGTCGACGACATCTGAGATCCACGCACCTTTTGAGATGTTCATTACCTGCTTCTCTTTTATTAAGGCCGATTCCATCATTTGACTCTTGTACCGGCAGTTGCTGCTATAAATTACACGTGACAAATTCCAGTTTATTCTATGGTTATGTTCATTTATATGGTTGAAAATAGCCGAGTTCTGTTGTCCATACCTAACTGACCGTTTGTGTTGTATTAATCTCTGGGGAAGTGATTTACCTGTAAATCCGATGTAAGATTGGTCACAGTCCTGACATGGGATCTCATAGGACAGAGTCTTTGGAAGGAATGTCTTTTGTTGGACGTTAATCAGGGATTTGGCTAAGGTGTTTGGGTAGTAAATGCAAAAGGGTTGGATTTCCCAAGGGTGTGGGTTACTCTCTTAATCGTCTCCAGGTGAGGAATTTTTATTTTATTGTTGGGTGTGCTCTGGTCTTGTCTTTAGGGGGTCGGTAGAAAATTACGTTTGCTTTTGAATTGCTTTCTCAATTATATGGTCAGGATACTTTAAAAGACGAAAGTTGCTTGCGAATTAGTTCAAATTCTTTTTCCAGGAAATCTGGGGAACAAATTCGTAAGGCTCTTAAGAATAGGTTGCTAGCTACACCTATCTTGATAGTAATGTCGTGATAGCTAAAGTAGTGAATATATGAAAGTGAGAACATTGGTTTTCTGTATATGGTAAATTTGTATTCTGTCGTGTGTCTGATTATTAAATATATATATTATAAATGGTTTAATTAGGCATGCGTGTATAATTACTTTTTAAAAACTAGAATCTGTTTCATGTTATTTTTTTTTTCAGTAGAATCAACGATGGAATTTTATTGTCCTAATTGTCTCATCAACTAGGAAGACATCTATATATATATATATATATATATATATATATATATATATATATATGCAAACAAATATATATGTACGTATGTATGAGCGTATTTGAGTGCACGAGCGTCTAAACACTTTTGTATGCAAGCGAGGATGCGTATAAGGCCTCAGTATCACCAAAGCGCCAGTGTGGCTGCCTATTTGACTTGAGTGAACGGAGCAATATGTATACAAGGAGGTCGACGTTACTGCTTGTGAAACTCGTGTGTAAGAGTGCGAATAAGACGGAACTTCGTGAAAGTCTTTTATTTACAAAAACGAAAGATAAAAACGAATCAACTCTCAGTAGCTGAAGGATTGGCACAGTTTGGTAATACGTGTATAAGTTTTTGTTTATGCATCTTCGATGTTTATCTGCACCCATTCAATACCAAAGCATGGTAGTAGTAGTAATAATAATAATAATATCTCCTAGGAAAAATACATATTCTTTTAATTCATGCAAGGCTGCACAGACCCATGGAGACCAATGTTTAAAAACCTGCATAAACAGAGACTACACTAAACGAAAATGTCGTCTTCAAAATGGTAAAATAATACCGTTTCATCATTCCGAATAATGTCGGCTTTAGAGCTTCATAAGACAACATATGATTTGCTGAATGGATTTTCGTGCTACAGTCACTACCAGAAAAGGTCGAGAATGGGAGTTGCTTACAGAAGTTTCTGATTTTTTGTCCATTTTTATTTATCCATTATTCCTGCTCCACATAATACATACTGAGTGTTTGAAGACAAGACTCCAAAATGATAGACAATCTCCAAACTAGCAACACTGGACCACGATGGAGGAATTAAAGTTAGAAAACGCCGCCTATGTCATCGTATCCTTTACCTTCACTACTGTCCAGCAAAATCCATAATACGGATTACTTAGATATTTTCTTTGTTAAAAATACCTCGAGTTGAGTATTTTGAATTTCACAGTGAAAATAGCAGCCCTCCCGAAAAACTCTCGAAATCAAGGTGAAACTTTATAACCGTAAAAAAAAAAAAAAAAAAAAAAAAAAAAAAAAGAGAGAGAGAGAGAAGTTATCTGGGAGTATTATTTCGCATCCGTACATAGTTTATTAAAGTTATCGTTTCCCAAACTGAAAATAACTGGAAGACATCCGTTTAATTTTTCTCCATCAGCAAAAAAATATTACACATCACTGCAATATAGCAAGAAATTCACACTAATGTACAAATGTAATCTAATGTACATAGGGATATTCTTAATAGAGAGAGAGAGAGAGAGAAGAGAGAGATGAGAGAGGCGAGAATAGAGAGAAGAGCGAGAGAGAGAGAGAGAGAGAGGTTCTAGCAGAACTTTTCGTCATTTAGCAGACCACTATCTTGTGTCTCTTTTCCTCTGAAATAAGCTTAACAGCCATAATAACCATTACCGCGCAGTATTTAAAGTTAACAGCCGGATGTAAATTCGACATAACTACAAACCAACAAAAGAATGAATATCTAGCGCCTCCCTCCCCACGAACTCGCTTCGAGTTCAAACGCACGCGTTGACGCGGATATTATAATAATAAAACATTA
>NC_087216.1:4951062-4976062 GCF_015104395.2 Macrobrachium nipponense
TGCTGCACTATAATGGGAATATCATATCGGACGGTGATATGGGATGATTGGCTGCTACCCGTGTCACGGACAACCAGATCAAACGCAACGCCGATGACGGGGAAAGGATGCACGCCACGAAAATAATTTTGCATTCGTACACATGCGTGTATGATTGTGTGCTTCCGTAAGTGCATGTTCGTCTGTGTGCCTTTGCAATTTGGATTGGGGGGCGGGGGGAAGGGGGGATACGATTACATTAATAATTGATGATTTCTTTCCCTTACATTTATACAAATCTACTTACTTTCACGATAAATCAAAATTCTGATGGCCTGGAAATAAATGATACCGCTCTTATTTTTCGTTGAAATAATAATAATAATAATAATAATAATAATAATAATAATAATAATAATAATAATAATAATTTCTTCCTCTGGTTTGCTTCTGTAACCCCAGTCTCAGGCTGTTGGTTACTGTCGTTGTGGTGGTCAGTTGCTGGATGACGACCTCCAAGTACCTAACCATCTTCCCCTTCAATTGGGCTGATTACCTGGCTGCCGGACGAAGCTCCTCTGTTGCCAGAGGTTCCATTTACGTCGTTGTTGTTTAATCCTTAATTTCTTTCCACCATTGCTGAGTTTTGGTATTTAACCCATAGTTAGACCCTACCCCAACAGGAATAGGTACTCATTTACAGCTGAGTAGACTGAGGAAATTATGGTAAAGATCCTTGCCCAAGGAATCAACGCCGAGGAGAGCGGTCACCCATCCAACGGCTGACCAGCCCAAATGTTGCTTAATCAGTCCATTGACGACCTAACCCATTCTGCCACGGCGCCACTGGAGCCTGTACAAGAAACAGCAACTACCTTGCAGTAATAAGTGGTACGAGCACCAACCTGAAGGAGTGATAGAAAACGATCAGGCAAAGATCCTCTGGGAATATGGTATCAGAACAGATAGGGTGATACATGCAAACAGACCAGACGTGACGTTGATTGACAAAATCAAGAAGAAAGTATCACTCATTGATGTCGTAATACCATGAAACACCAGAATTGAAGAGAGGAAAAGGGGGAAAATGGTTAAGTATCAAGATCTGAAAATAGAAATAAGAAGGATATGGGATATGCAAGTGGAAATCGTACCCATAATCATAGGAGCACTAGGCACGATCCCAAGATCCCTGAAAAGGAATCTAGAAAAACTAGACGCTGAAGTAGCTCCAGGACTCATGCAGAAGAGTGTGATCCTAGAAACGGCGCACATAGTAAGAAAAGTGATGGACTCCTAAGGAGGCAGGATGCAACCCGGAACCCCACACTATAAATACCACCCAGTCGAATTAGAGGACTGTGATAGACAAAAAAAAATATGATAATAATAATGATAATAATAATAATAATAATAATAGTAAATAAATAAATATATAAAGAAACAAGAATAAAATGAAAATATAAAAACTGAGGCACAACTATCCAGATCTCTCAAAACAAAAGGTTTACAGGTATCCAGAGGGCACAGAGAAATTGGTTCTCAGTGAACCCTAAAAACATTGGTATCAGTGCTGCATTTTTAATAGAGTTGTTTTCGGGACTAGTTGGTTTTCGAAGAACACACTCAATATACTTTCCAGATATTCATCGAAGATAAATAAACTTGAACAAGTTTAGGTTTAGACAGTCAACGACCGTAAATATATATATATATTTTTTTGGCACCTTTAACTTCACAGCTTAACCTAAATATTTTTTTTGGCACCTTTAACTTCACAGCTTAACCTAAATTTTTTTTGGCACCTTTAACTTCACAGCTTAACCTAAATATATTTTTTGGCACCTTTAACTTCACAGCTTAACCTAAATATAATTTTTGGCACTTTAACTTCAGCTTGACCTACCATAAATTTATTTTTTTTGGCACCTTTAACTTCACAGCTTAACCTAACAATGAAATTAATAAAGTTGTTGAGAGAAAACAAAATTTTGTTGAAATTCTTTTTATGATAGAATTGAAATTTGAATACTCTATCAGCTAAAAATTTCAGAGCCAATTAGAAATTGAATTTCTTATAAATCTACATCCACCTAATAAAGGAAATGGTGCCCCCTCCCCCCAAAAAAAATTAAATGACATCATAAAATAGATATTGTATCCCTCGCTTTTCTTAAGACTCTTATGTAAAAATAAATAAAATAAAAGAACATGTTAAGAAAATTCCAAAAGAAATTTTCCATACTGTAAATGAACTCCCCTTCTGTATGAGAGTATATACAACCATTGACAAATGGTGCAGATGGAAATTCTATAACAGTGAAAAGTGATACTGTGAATATGAACTATTCTATAATACTGAAAAGTAATACAGTAAATATGAACTAAGTCCATGGAAACAATTCTATATATTTACACAAATTAAAGGGACTGAGTTAGAGCGCTGACAATAACATTTGAGCTGAATGTCGAACAAAGACACATACAGAAAGGTAGTAGAAGTGATGTGTCTCATATTTTTATTACAGCTTCGGGCAAAGTCTGTTTCCTGGATGAAATACCTTTTGGTGAAGATAGGTAAGGCAATTGTGATTAGAGCGAAATAAAAAAAAAAATAAAGAATTAACTTCTACAGCCCCCCAAAAACGTAACATGGCCGTTTATATTTTCACGCTAGTACATCAGTTATATATGTTACAATCAATGCTTGCGCATCAAATACATCAATCAGATATACTCTTTCAATTAATATTTGGTTCCCAAATGAAATCTTTTAATGATAGCGATCACAACTGAAAGAAAAATGACTTTCCTGGAGATCCTCCTCCTCCCTTATACAAAGATCTGCAGGAAAAGCAAGATATAATTCAAAGAGATTACATTACAGCTTATTTCAGGTGTAGACTATAGTAACATTCTGGAAGCCACAACCTTACGGAGACAATAATTCAAAACTCCATCACAGAGATAGAAATGAAAAATAAACTCCAAACTTTCAGCGTGAAAGAGCAAGAACAATGTTGCTGTTTTTATGTCATTTTCCTATAAAGGATAAAAAAAAGGTTGTATATATAATATCCAAATCCCAGTAAATTCTTGAACGGAAAAAAGGATTGAAAAGTTTCCGAAGTGACTTAAGCTCCTTAAGAAACTTCTTTTAAATAGTATTATTCTTGGAATGATAATATTTAAAAAATGATAAATAATGTGAACTACACTCGATCGAAAATCTATGACCCTAAGACCTGACAGGAGAGAGAGAGAGAGAGAGAGAGAGAGAGAGAGAGAGAGAGAGAGAGAGAGAACTGTTAATCTGAAGAAAAAACTTAGGACTGAAGATTTTATGATATATCTATCTATATATATATATATATATATATATATATATATATATATATATATATATATATATATATATGTGTGTGTGTGTGTCTACACAAGTCTGCATCTCTCTGTCCTCAGATAACTCAGACAATTAAAGTTCAAATGCCAAAACCAAGGACTGAAGACGTTGCATTCTCCGAGACAATACAAACGGATATTGTAACAAGGGATCTTATTCTCTAATGTTTTCAAAATGGGATTTCTTTTTTGTACAATTCAACACTGAAATATAAGAAAAGTCCAACAATGATATTATTTGTACAGAAAAAAATGTTGATACGAAAGGCATGAAATCTGATTCAACTTGAACCAAAGACGGAACAAATGGATATATCTTGGAGACCTGATTCCGATAAGGCGAAAAATTACGCAGCACGTTATATATATATATATATATATAATATATATATATATATATATATATATATATATATATACACACACACACACACACACACACACACACATATATATATATATATATATATATATATATTATATATATATATATATATATATCACGATTGTTCTTAACAGAAATATTAAAAGATCAGAATCTATATAACATTATTCTTTTCTAGGCAGGACGCGAACATAAGATAAGAACTTATGTTTGTTTGTTTGTTTGTATGGTGTTGTTACATTGCATGGAAACTAGTGTGGTATTTAGCAACGGGAGGGACCAACCACTTTAACGTGACTTCCGAACCACATCAAGAGTGAACTTCTATCACCAGAAATACACATCTCTTACCCCTCAATGGAATGCCCGAGAATTGAACTCGCGGCAACCGAGGTGGCAGGACAAGACCATATCGACCACGCCACTGAGGCGCTATAAGAACTTATGGATCAGATTTTTCAGGAAAAAACAAATAGGGACGTCTGATCACAGGATTGAAATATGTGACCCAACGATTCACAAAATACTTTTAACATGCTAAATAAAAAAACCAAATAAAAAATATATATATGGAAAATACTAAGTGATTCATCGTAACTAGATCTTGAAGTTATTCACATTCATTTTGAAATCTCTACTTCAACACTTTATATGTACCAACAAAGATGGCAAGACCTCAGGGGCTGGGATCGAAGACACTTAAAACTTTTCTGAATGCTAATGACTGAGATCCTGTGACCCTTTCCCTCATAATTTCCGACAACACATCCTGGAGGAGAAAGCAAGGCCAGGTATCGAGGGACCTTAGCCCCGACGATTATCAAGGGCTGACTGTTCTTTAAAAATCCCGCGATTCAAGAAGAAGAATAACAATAAGACTTAATGGAGGGATGTTATTGTTCTCAAGAGGACGATGATCAATACCACTTCTGGGGTTTTATCTCCTTCCAGACGAAGGAGAAAAGATGGATATTAGCCATAATGGATTTGACCTAAATAGAGTAATAGTGAAAGATTAAGGCCTGGGGAATTTGATTCCTTATTGAGAGAATCAGATATTTTTTTTATATCACATTTGGCTAATATAATCACCATCTTTGTGTATGAGTGAAAAAATTAATCTAAACCCTTCCAAAAGGCAAATTAAAAAATAAATTGAAAAGACATGGCTCCCAGACATTCCCAGAAAATAGGGGAAAAATCTCACCTCCCTTAAGAATGGAATATAAAAATCTTAAGACATTCAGAACGGGATATAAAAGATCTTAAGAGATTCAGAACGGGATATAGAATATCTTAAGACATTCAGAATGGAATATAAAAGATCTTAAGACATTCAGAATGGAATATAAAAGATCTTAAGACATTCAGAACGGGATATAAAAGATCTTAAGAGATTCAGAACGGGATATAGAGTATCTTAAGACATTCAGAACGGAATATAAAAGATCTTAAGACATTCAGAACGGAATATAAAAGATCTTAAGACATTCAGAACGGGATATAAAAGATCTTAAGAGATTCAGAACGGGATATAGAGTATCTTAAGACATTCAGAACGGAATATAAAAGATCTTAAGACATTCAGAACGGAATATAAAAGATCTTAAGACATTCAGAATGGAATATAAAAGATCTTAAGACATTCAAAACGGGATATAAAAGATTTTAAGACACTCAGAACGGGATATAAAATATCTTAAGAAATACAGACTTGAAAATAAGGGGAAAAATAAAAGAATTTTCGCTACGAACTCTCCATATCAATATGAAAAAAATATCACGAGTCATACAAATGAAAGTACTCTTAAACAAATTCTACTTCCATGAGGATAAATTATTCATTTTGGTTTTCTGAATAGAATAATTTAGAATAAGACGAATCATTCGGGTGGAATGCAGAGATCCAACCCCTCTAAAACGAAAAGAAGACACGATTGCTAGATATTAAAAGGAATAATCCTTTGCGGGAAAGAAAAGGAGCGAATGAATATGACTCATGAATCCAGCCCCATTAAGGAAGATTACAGAAGAAATACATGGATCCAGTGATTATGAGGAAGTGATCCACCTTTAACTTGAAACATAAAAGACGTCATTAGGTAAAAATCTCACACCTCCAAGGCAGGTGAACGTTGTTCCAGGATTTTTACTTAAAACATTCGATTCCTATTAAAGTAACGGGTAATATGAATGAATTACTGGCTGCAGCCCAGATTAAAAGTAGGTATGATTTTTTAAGTCTGCGAATGGAAATACTGACAGGCAAATGGCATTTCCAAGAAGAAAAACCAAAATCTCTGGCACCTGTTAAGAATGATATCACTTGGTACAGGCAGATACACTGATTTTTCCTCGTTACCTGTATAATTTTTGTGATACGTTCAAACGTCTTTTTCACATCATTGCACGTAACTGATGCAATTAGAGTTTTTACTGAGGCGTTGAAAAAAGAATAGGAGTTCATGCACAGATTCTTGACGAGAGTTATCGTCTACCTGTTCACTGACTTTGCGGAAAACACGAAAACACGCCAACAGGTATATCACTCAGGCAACTAAGAAATGCAACAGTACACTTATTAAATTCTCCAGCCTCCAGTAGCGTTAAACCAGAGAAAAATAAGAAGTCAACCATATTATTGTTATTACTTCAGTAGATAAAACCTATTCACGTGGAAGAAGCACAGAAGGGCCATTGACTTGAAATTCAAGCTTCCAGACTATTGGTTTCAACCTCCAACCGCAGACCCCACACTGCAACAGTAACTGATCATGATGCAGAGCCAGTGATTTTTCATCGCCCGGGGGAGACGCGAACCAGCGACATCTGAGTGGCAATCCACGACACTAACCACTATATCAGCAGACCAAAATAATTTATCATTTCTAATTATTTTGTTATCCTAGTTAAGAGTAGTATAATAGTACGGCCTAAAGATTTGAGATCAGAAGTTCTGTTTTCATATTCTTTCACTTTTCTGTGCTGATCACAACAACTATATGCAGAAGTTAAATATATCTTAGTTTAACCAGACCACTGAGATGATTAACAGCTCTCCTGGGGCTGGCCCGAAGGATTAGATATATTTTTACGTGGCTAGGAACCAATTGGTCACCTAGCAACGGGACTTACAGCTTATTGTGGGATCCGAACCACATTATATCGAGAAATGAATTTCTAATCACCAGAAATAAATTCCTCTGAGTCCACGTTGGCCGCGCCGAGAATCGAACTTCGGACCACCGGATTGGTAGCCGAGCGCGAAAACCACTCGTCCAACGAGGAACTTACCATATGCAGAGAGAAACACTTCTCGCACTTATGCTCATAAAGATCAGCCACAAACATTTATGGACGATTTGGGATGTAATCCTTCTAAATTAAAAATAAATAAATAAATAAATAAATAAAACTGGATATAACCTCATTGGCAAAATCTCTCTCTCCGAAGTAAATTAGGAAAATGAATCGCTGACATATGCAAGATAAATAACCTCTTCAGAAGTAAAACAAACACGATGATATAAGGACACTGGAGGTTAGAAGTCTAAAGTAAAGTAATCTGATTCTGTTTGGAACAGGTAGACATGATATTGTCCAAGGCTATGAGCATTTAAAGGCATGGAAAAGGGAAGTGACGTAATTGAAATACGAATAAGATCAATAAATTGAAAAACCTTTTACTGGAAGCTTTATCATGACTGCAAAACACATAAAAACGGCAACAACCGTGGTAGAGCGTCTGCGTGGAAGATGAATAATTGAGACAGGTAAAAGTATCTAAGGCTTTCTAACATCTGGTTTTCTGTAACACCTGCTACTTCCATTCTCGTCACCTCCCGGAAAGATGCTCTTAATAACTGGCTTTGGCATTATTGCAAATAACATCCTGTAAAGCTTTTATAGTGTGCTTCTGAGAATTAATAAATTTATTAAGGCATAAGAAAAGGAAATTCTGTGGCAGGTGCAATCTGGAAGGATTAAGGCCATAATGGTTTAAGCAACGCGGAGTTCCTACTCACGAGTAAAATGTAACCAGCTGTTATCTTTTAAAGGACATTTCGCAATGGACTGATGGTTTAAGAAAAAGGTTATTTATGAGATACGCTTCACTTTCAGAATGTTATATAGTTGATATCGGCATAAAAACTTACTACTAGCGAAGCTACACTTACCTATCCTCGTATTCAGGATAGTGTTAGCATTACTGTTAATACGGTAATTACTGTAGCTATTCAGAGGATCTAGCTTATTAACCAAAACCAAGATTATTAAAGCACCAACGAACTAAACGTATGGCGAGAAAACAAGATTAATCGTTTCAAGATATCAAAAGCGCCATTTCTGATAAAGCCTCTCCTTTTTCGGCTTACGTTATCATAATTTCACAGTTATTATAAGATTAAAAGATATAGGATAAGTTTCACGGTGCCTCCAATCACGGCATATAATCACATTCATCGTTTATTAAAGGTGGCTTAGGAGTCTTCTGTTCCGTTTCAGAACGCCATGGATATCTAAATATCCATATTCAAATATCTGATTCTATGCAAACACGATTTATTTTCTTCTCGTCTTTTATTCAGAAATAAAGACAAGCGAATTCATCATTATACATCGATTGCCTCTAAAATATTTCTATAAATTTACTAATTCGTATAAATGTAAAGTGTGTATACACAGCCTTATGTAGACATGTATGATTTTGGAACTAAAATCTAAAGAACCTAAGAAGTCAAGAGTTACAAACGTGAAGTATAACACACACTGGGTTACTCGACGTCTCAGGAAGGGCCCATATCACAAACCCAAGAAGAAGCAAAGAAAGAAACCGCCCATGCACCGGGTATTACGTACCTCCACGTACCAGAGAAATGGCACGCAGGGGGATCTACATACACGCGACGAGGTCTTCCATACACGCATCCGCGGGGAGGTTCACGCACAACATCCATCAGGAACACAATCGAGTTACTCTTTCATCTTTTATGCAAATTTTCCTTTAGTCTGACATCAAGAAAATCCCACCAGACAAGGTAATGACATAAAGACTCCTCCAAGGAACCCACCGACCGATCAATTCTACAAATTCTTGCTTCAGAGGAGGAGGAGGAGGAGGAGGAGGGAGACGAGGAAGGACAGGAGGAAGAGGAGGAGGAATAGATGTTGCACTGTGCAAGTGGGGAAAGATCAAGAGGAATAAGATAAATGAAATAAGAAGGCGAAATGGATAAGGATAGACGACTCGAGGGTAATGTCTGAAATGTTTCTGGAAGGTGGATGAGGTCACGCTGCCACAAAAGGGAATTGAAAACTGATAAAAAGCTATACTCTGTTTTTTTCCATCTGTCCCTACCGCCTTTGGTGTTTTTGTATGGTAACGACTGCTTCCCTGGCTTTAGGACATTCACATTCAACGAATATAATAATATCCTATTTTCGAATATTAACGGTGTAATTCGCTACAGTAAATTATTAAAACACTTTTCAGTTGCAAATGTACAACCCATATATCCTTTTATTTACCTAAAACTTACACTAAGCGGTAACTATCTAAAGCCCGGTACGCAGTGTTACCATACAAAAACCCACAGTCGGATGGAACATATTAAAAAAACAGAGTATTAGTTAGGATAATGAAATAATACCATGCTTTCAAATTAATCACATTCATATATACACAATTGAAAAAGATAAATAATATACAGTTGCAATGCTTATTATACTATATTTAACAACCACGCAACTATGCAGTAAAATCAGTAGTGCTGTCATGCAGACTTGCAACCAACACACTGGACCTCTTTTAATTATTATAATATTTATATATATATATATATATATATATATATATATATATATATAGATATATATAAAAAAAAAAAAAATACCAACACCACTAATATATATATATATATATATATATATATAATATATATATATAAAATACACACACATATATATATATATATATATATATATATATATATATATATATCTATATATATCTATATACATATAATATATATGCTTGTGTGTGTAAGAAACGACAGAGATTATAGGAACTTTAGCATTTAATTTCAACGTTATCTATTAGGTTTTTACAATGATCATTTAATTTTTACACGCAACCTAAAGATATTTCCTTGACTTTCTTTGAAATCGCGTGAATACTTCTACAGGAATTAAAACAGAAAGGACACATTTAGGTGTTTCACCAGATCAAAGCTTCGTTATTTGAACTTAACTTCGTTAAGTATAAAATTTGTAGGTGTTTAACGAAAAAAAATTTAAAAATAAATAAGTAAAAAAAAAATAAAAATGACAAGCTAACATCTTATCAAATCATACCAATACTTTGAGATACGATTTCAGTCTCTGTAAACTTATTCTAATGCCGATTCCAAGATGCCAGTCCATAAGGCCAAACTGCCAAGGGAAGAGCAAGGAGAACTGACCCTTAGCTACACATCTCCTACCTAACAATTGCAACGGATTCCGGTTGATTTATTCCGTGCTGGCATGCAAGGCCCAAGGCTGGCCACATATCCACATGGACTCAAAATATGAATTGCCAATGTCCTTCGAAGAAACCTCTTTTTTTTTCCCCCAACGTTAATCAGATTAAAAGAAGGTAGGCCAGATTCTTGAATATCTCAATCTGTGCTGCCACGGCGCTGCTTGAATCTGAAGGGTGGCGTGATCGTGTGAGGGATAAACTGAAGCACTTTTACTGTGGAGTAATTTGTCAAAGTCCCATCTACCGCAGTAAAATAATGGATCATAAAGTTCCGAGCATGAAAGACGCAACTGCTGCTGATCATGCTCATAACGTTCACGCAGTGATGGATGTGTTTTAGAACTTAATAAAGGAGTCTGCTTATTTCGAAACGGATTACATGGGAATTGTTGCCTAATTTGTCTTTCTAATAATGTTTAGAGGGGTACGAATAGTTTCTTGATTTATTTTATCGATAGCCATCGCTATCGAAGATTATATACAAAATACTGTGACTTCCATTTGTGAAGCGCGAAATATTTCGGTGGCTGACGTAATAGATTTATAGATCTCTCTCTCTCTCTCTCTCTCTCTCTCTCTCTCTCTCTCTCTCTCTCTCTCTCGTATATTTGTGAACGAATCAATGATTTTTCCCTTCGTACCAGATATATTATCTCCTACCGTATTTTTGTGTATTAATAACAATTTACTTTTTCGAAGCATGTTTACGTATATACGTATATACTTCATAGGAACATAATCTCTGCCTATTTAACTTCGGTAAATAAGCGTTCATTGAATTGAACTCGCATTGGAGCGTCCAGTAGGGTTTTTAAATAATAAATGAAATTTTTTCATTTAACACTGTTCCTTTTGAAAATGGCTAACAATTTGCCAAAGTAAATATTTTCATTCCACAGACACAGACAATACACACACACAGATATATATATATATATATATATATATATATATATAATATATATATATATATATATGCACTACTAACTGTAGCCTACATAGGACATATCAAACTCTAAGCCACATATAACCTATTTACCTTCGTAACAATCAACTTCCCTAACAAGGATTCAAACGTGCCATTTTGGATTGTTACATGAGTAACAGCTACTTCAACTATTCAACTAAGAAGATTGTACGAAGTCACTGGCCAAAAATACCTCAATTAAAAAAAACATTTGTTCAAATCCTGGTTATGGCAGATGGACTTGTCATAAACAATTCCCTTTGCCTGTAAGTTATTTCCAAGAGAAGGTGAATTCAGTATTAATCAATGATTGAATCACTTGAAATTAATAATAAATTATATATATATATATATATATATATATATATATATATATATATATATATATATATAAAATCTAAGTCCTAAATAATTCGGGATATTCGCTCACCTCAGAGATTTTAGACATCTTATTATTCGGTGTTAATATCTATACCAAATAAAAGCACCTCTTCATTTAAGACTCTAGAATTTTGAGAAGATAATATAATCAGATCAACTGCCAAATAACCACTACTAACCAATTCCCTGTCAAAAACTTCCCTCTCTCGTCTACCTCTTGTCAAAAGCAACGAAATTGATTCATTAATCAATATTTTTTTTACTGAAAATGTTTACAGGAAAGCACAAATGAAAATTGTGAATAATTTTGACTTCGCCCATCTATATATCGGTATAGCACGTATCAAATAAAAAATTTAAGACATAAATTTAGAACTCAATCCAGAGTTATTCACCAGCTTCAGTATCACACACACACACACACACACACACACACACACACACACACACACACACACACATATATATATATATATATATATATATATATATATATATATAATGTAAATGAATTCTTCTGTTAAAACAGGATACGTCTCAAGTATAAAAAGGCCCATTAAAATACTAATTTAAAGTCAAGGGCTATTTTTGGTGGAATGACTTTCACCCTTAGTCCACCGAAATATAGTCCTTACTTGCCTTAAACCAGTGTTTTAATAGGCATTTTTATACTTGATATATATATATATATATATATATATATATATATATATATATCGAGCTACAATGTCCTTTAATATCTAATTCGCTCTACCTCGGAATTAATATATTTTCATATATGCTTAACCGAAGGGGAATTTTTTTCTCGATAATAGACTTGCCTGGATTTGAAAGGATCCCGGGATCGCGCCCGAATCCAGGCAAGTCTATTATCGAGAAAAAAATTCCCCTTCGGTTAAGCATATATGAAAATATTAATTCCGACGTAGAGCGAATTAGATATTAAAGGACATTGTAGCTCGATATATGTATATGAATCACGGAAAAGTGATATTGACTTATAGAATTGGCTACGTGCTGTCAAAAGCACTACAAACACTACCGGAGTCGAGGTGGGTTGATGTTGTCTCCAAACCAACGAATTACCTGCGCGCGAAAGGTATTTCAGGGTGAGAGGCGACATGAACTTTTAGCCTCTCGCGGTAGTGTAGTAGGTAAAAGCTTCACTGACGTTCCTGGATTTGAAAGGATCCCGGGATCGCGCCCCGATCCAGGCCATCTATTATCGAGAACAAAAAAATTCTCCTTCGGTTTTAAGCATATATGAAAAATAAAATATTAATTCGAGGTAGAGACGAATTAGATATTAAAGGACATTGTAGCTCGATATATGTATATGAATCACGGAAAAGTGATATGACTTATAGATTGGCTACGTGCTGTCAAAAGCACTACAAACACTATCGGAGTCGAGGTGGGTTGATGTTGTCTCCAAACCAACGAATTACCTGCGCGCGAAAGGTATTTCAGGGTGAGAGGCGACATGAACTTTTAGCCTCTCGCGGTAGTGTAGTAGGTAAAAGCTTCACTGACGTTCCTGGATTTGAAAGGATCCCGGGATCGCGCCCCGATTCAGGCAAGTCTATTATCGAGAAAAAATTCCCCTTCGGTTAAGCATATATGAAAATATTATTAATTCCGAGGTAGAGCGAATTAGATATTAAAGGACATTGTAGCTCGATATATGTATATGAATCACGGAAAAGTGATATGACTTATATATATATATATATATATATATATATATATATTATATATATACAAATATGTATATATATATATTATATATATATATATATATATATATATATATATATATATATATATAGGCCCGGCCCAGTTTTCTGTTTCTTTTTAACAATATAATTGGATCTAATACTTCTCTCTCTGAAATGGCGTTATCCAGTATAATAAAGGTATAAACATCAGTCATGAAGTTTGGCTCGTTATAACTCCGGACACAATTACTTTCAGCTAACTTGGTAAAAAGCAAATCCGGACGGTATCACTTCATCTTCATATAAAAGATTATTCTTCCATAAATCTAAGCCAGTTCAATCTAAAATGCATTTCTACCTTTTATAAATACTGCCGCTGTAACACCACCCATTTTCCATTGAGACGAGGGCCGAGGTATAACGGTCGAAAGATACTGGCTCATTCAATTTTGTTTGTTTCCCTAGAGGGTGCTTAACAGAAAATACTAACTTGTTAGATAACAGGAAACCTGTCTGTATGTTTTATTTCTAATATACCACTTTTTTTCCGCAGCTGCTCACAGTTGTTAAATTATTGGTGCCTGTGCCTCTGTTATCATCACTGTTTTTGTTGTGGGCAGCAACTATTTAACAAGCATTTTCTCAAATGTTAAAATGATAGCTGTTAAATAAGGACACGCAGAAACTAGCTAACCGGAGGCTATCAGGGGACTGTTTAGTTTCTCTTTGTTATCTGGGAGTCGTTATGAGAGCCCAGGCTTAAAATTTTTGTTATGTCAGTCTTTGATTTCGTCTCGTTAAAGGAAAATCAACGGCTTTTTGTGGTGGTAAACATAATAAGTCTTTCATAGCTAAACACATCCCAAAATTCTGGGTTTTGTAGATGTTAAACTCTGCAAGTCATAAGGTACGTAACCCACTTAAAAGGAACTTTTGATTAAATAGCAAGGTGATTGACTCAGTTCTAACTCTTCCGGATTCTGTTACGGCAGCAAAGGCGAGAGAAAGATTTCCATTTCCTTTATAGTATCCTATTGTGAATCAAGGATGCATGCTCACATTCCTGGCCTCCTGGCTGTTAGAGTTTCCAAGTATCCGGGTTTGTAACAATGCTACATATACATGCATTCCAGGAGAACAGCCTTCTGGCTACATTCCTGAAATACAGGTAAGCAGCTGCCTCGTATGAATTGAAGCAAGAAATTACATTGGCAGCGACTCTCTTGACTTTCATAAAATCAAGTCACCACAAATGAATTTTGAGTAATTCTGAAGTCTTTAGGTGAGGAATTATTATTATTATAGTTATTTTTTTCTTAAGTTGATGAAACCTATTCACATGGAACACAGGGGCCACCGACTTGAAATTCAAGCTTCAAAGAATGATGGGTTTCAGTCTCTCACCACAGACGCCACACTGCAGCAGTTACTGATTACGATTTAGAGCCAGTGATTTTTCATACCCCTGGGGGAGACGCGAAACCCACGACATCTGAGTGGTGAAGACTCCTGTGATAGCGCTTTTTGTTAACAATGATGAAATTTAAAATGCATTGAAGATTGCTCACATACGAACAAGACGCGAAGGACGCAATCAAAAGGATAAAGCTTCCAGCATTAAGTGCATGCGTTGAATGCCAAGAAAAAGCAAATTTACTTCCAACATTATACCTTTTGGGATGAGGATACTTACTGCAAGTATGGATTTTTTAATGAAATCTACCTGAATCTCCATCCATTCTTCTCCACAATGATAAATCTCCTGTGCAATATTTTAAATATATATATATATATTATATATATATATATATATATATAATATATATATGTGTGTGTGTGTGTGTGTGTGTGTGTGTAAAGGTATAAGCCACGAAGGAAAAGAAAGTGGCTTATACTTTATTTATACATCTATCACGTTCCAAACTTTTGTGATTCAGTAGATATATATATATATATATATTATATATATATATATATATATATATATATATATATATATATATATATATATATATATATAATCTTACATATAAGTGTATATGGTTGTATATAAATATATAACTACGTATGTTAGATAAACAAATCACAAATTATGCAATGTAAATAGCAATATCAAAGGTCTGAAGTTAATACACACTCCCCAGGTTTACCCCGAAGTATTCGCGTGTCTTCCCAGTAGGTTCATTTGAGCATATTCAGTTTTCCTGGAATCCAATTTATCGTACTTTTGATCACTGGGTCAATATCATGAGATTCCATGACACTGAAAGCGGTTAATTATGTTTGTAATTAACTTAATGGTGAAGGAGAGGGCATCGCCTTTATGTTATCATATTTATGCAAAATTCAAATTTACACACACTACATAACTGAAAACTCTGCTACTATTTGATGGTGAATTTTATGGATCTGGGAAAAGGCTATGATAAAAATAAGGTTAGGGAAAGGAAGATTTGTATTTTAAAAATAAAAATGTTAATATAATTATAAGCAGCTGTCTCGTACAACTGTTGTGTTTCGTATCTTAATACAATAAACGACAACCGGCTGTGTATAAATACAACTAGTATGTGGGTGTAGTACATAACCATGCACACAAATACACACATATGGTAGTTCTTGAAAAACAACAGGCCCGCGTGGAGTGCGCGCGAGATTATCAACACTTAAAATCGGCATTTTCGGCCAGCAGCTTTTCTGTCGTCATTTCTACCTACATACTAAATTTTGAATGCCACCCTCCCTCTTGTTCTTTATTTCACTCATCCAATTAAGTTCACTCTCCCAAATACATGGCCAACCCAAAACGTTTATTTTCTCTCGCCAACGGTCTTCACTTTTCTTGCCATTCGCACTAAACGTTGCTCTTAAAATGAGTTTTGCTCTCCTTTCTGTCTATGTAATAGAAGACCATAGCTAACTCTCCTCCAATTTATTGTTGACACCCCCTCTGAGTCTCCTTTGAGTCTCGGTGCCTCAGAGCATCAGAGATTAACTCACAGCGCCAAAAGGTTTTGTCTGAGAGGTTCCCTTTTCAAGAAAATAAAAGAAAAAAAAATATTCATCTCTCCTGCCTTTCGATTTCCTGTCCACTTACTTCTTCCCTCCTAAATTATTAGATATATACCTGTATCCATAGTAGTTATTCTCTAATAATCATGGGATTTTTTTTACTAAAGAATTTAATTGTTTGTATTATTATTATTATTATTATTATTATTATTATTATTATTATTATTATTATTATTATATTATTATTCTTATTATTGTTCAGAAGATGAACCATATTCATAGGGAACAAGCTCACATGGGCCAGTAACTTGAAATTCAAGTTTCCAGAGAATATGGTGTTCAGTTGAAATGAGTCACAGAAACTAACCGGATATTCAGACAAATATACGTCAACACACAAAACAAACCACGCTGGACATAAGTGGATGAAATGGCCAGGAGAGATGAAAGGACTAAAGGAGAATGGGAAAACAATCAGAAGAAATCTACCCATAAGATGAAAAAGAAATATATATAAATATTCAATTATTATGAACCAAAACCAACGAAAAACACAGTCATCTATTTCGTGACGACTTTACTTGAAGGTTACCATCGGTAGCACTACAAAGGCACTGGAAGAGAGATAGACTCGCTGGATCCCATGAGATCCAAGATCCAAGATCCAAAGACCAGCGCTTGATCGGCCCATTCAATTACAAGATAGTAAATACGTCGGGCGCAATTGCCTCCTGAAATTTAGGGCTGAATTACTGGTAGTAATTACGTTTGTGTCCACCCCCGGTGCCCTTCCAGGGTAGCTGAAAGCATCAATATACATAATGTCCATAGCGTAATTCCTTGCGATAATGAACCAGTTTTTAATTACAGTAATAGTAATGGGGGAGAGCTTAACAAGCAGAGTGAAGGCATGCTTATGGGAACACAGGAGCCGGCGAAGTCCATCATACAAAATAAAACAAATGACTAAATATCAACATCACCTTTGCGTCGTAATGCGAACAGAATATGGGGACCATCATCAGCACCATAAGTGAATGCCCTAAATCAACTCAGAATAAATACAAGATAAGATTTTTTCATCACATGTTACGGGGAGAGAGAGAGAGAGAGAGAGAGAGAGAGAGACGCGCATTACACGAACAGCAATGACATCAATGTCATGATATTGCGGTAGTCAGCAATGTACATGCACGTTATCATACCCATTCTGACGCTGCGGTAAGATGATCACGAAGTCCACCGCATAACAGAGAGAGAGAGAGAGAGAGAGAGAGAGAGAGAGAGAGAGAGAGAGAGAGAGAGAGAGAGAGAGAGAGAGAATATCAATATATTTTGCTGGTTCACTGCAGGTATTTTTCTTTCACATTTTGTGAAAGGCAATTCATCACCCAGCTGCCAGGTATGTTATGATAAAATCTCTTTAATGCATTCTCATACCATCACGTATTCATAGAAGAAGACCGTGGCAACGGGAAGCCGGGTCGTAGAATCCTCCTGAGTCGACGCCAAGCGCTGAAGTAAAAATCAGATACCGAAGTACAGTTAACTGATAACTGATAAGAAATGGACTCTTCTCTCGAAAACAAAACACACCAGTAACATATGATAATTACTTGAAAGTAGGTAAAAGGCTTTGATAACAACTACACACTGAAAAGCACACCAAGAGTGAAAGGCACTGAGAAAGTTATTTATTAAATCAAACAAAAAGAATGAGGTATTAATAAAATTACTAACATATTACGGATTGATGTAACGTGACACGCCATTCTCTAAGGAATTTCGTATGAAGATTCGAGATTGCAAGATGGAGATTCATTACATTTCTGTATTATGAAGTCGCGGCTTCATCAGAAAATGTAACAAGTCGTTCAGCTCGTCGTCAGAACTCATTATCATCCTTTATTTGCTAGAGATCATTACGTTTTGTAAGTTCCTATCAGGAAACTTTAAAAAAATAGAGACGTTCAAGATGAACGGGTAAAATTTATCATCGAAATTAGCCCGAATTGGAATGTAGTGTCTAGTTTTTGAATATCAAATCTCTCTCTCTCTCTCTCTCTCTCTCCCGAAAATTATACATAATAATCTAAACTGATTCGTAAACAACGTCAACTTTAAAATACAGATAATTATAGTCAAACCTTTCTGTCGAGGCGGCGCAAGAGAATTGTATCTAAAAAAAATATCGCTGTCAGATCTCTGTTAAACCACATCTTCATTTAGGATTCACATTGTTTGTCCTGTGTAACCTTTATTTTATTTTTCATTCATAAGACAAGTTTGCATTCATTTTTATGCCTTTACTCATGATCAATTATGAGAAATGATAAATGAAACCAAATAAAATAATGGAACTTTACTTATTTGTCTACTTTTCACAATAGATTTCCTGTTGAATTCGTGAGTATTATTTACCATATAATTTAAAGACAAACAGTAACTCACAGAGAGAGAGAGAGAGAGAGAGAGAGAGAGAGAGAGAGAGAGAGAGAGAGAGAGAGAGAGAGACTCCTCTGGGGTCACGTGAAACGGTACGTTGCCAAAGAAAAAAGTTTTAAGGTAAAAAGATTTGAAACTTTTATAGCAAAAGGCTTTAAGTAAAATAACTTCAGAAAATTGGGTTAATGCGATAAAGCAGGAGATATTGAAACTGCAAACTCAATAGAACATCTAAACAATTCCCCTGTAATTGAATTAGAATCCTGTAATGAAGATAGAGTGTCTACGTGTACTGTATGTGTGAGACGCTGTCAAATATTATTAATATATCAATATTGTTATTTCTAACCTCTCAGTATTTGTTCAATTGTTTCTAATAGGGGGCTTTTTACTGCTTCTCTAAAATAGATTTCCGCCTGATTTGGGAGCATTTTTCACCATATCTACAAGACAAAACCTTTTACAAAGAAAGGTATGATTATCCAGGATAGGTGAATAGATGTACCCAGCCAAATTGCCCTGACCTCGTTTACGAGAGAAGTGGCAATGTTTTCACCAAATCTCTCTAAATAACATCTAATTTCTTCATTTACAGGTTACCTAAAGCACTATGGTATAATGTTTCATTTCCATTAGCGTATGCTTTCTTAAGGCCATCTTTTGGATTCCATAACCAACTTACATATAAATGAACTGTTTTGAAGATCTAGAAAAGTCCTTTTATACCCGTAAATTAAAATCTCCTATTTAGAAACCATTATAAACTTAGGCCAAACCCTAGGAAGTGCTAATCCTTTTGTTTCCAGTTATTCCAATGGTATCGGTAAAGCTGTAGTAAATGTTCAACAAAAACTATATCCTTAAGGTATCTGAGTTTACAAAATCCCTCGTCTTGACCGTGACAAATCCTATATAGGATTTATATACTTATAAATCTCGTTCGTAGGATAATCCATTCTAATAGTCCAGTCGGCTAAGGCCACCAAAACTCAGCTGTCGTCAGTCATATAAAATTGAATCATTGCTTTTAAGAGCAATTACTGGTTCAAAGGCCAAACGATAGAATCCGCCTTAATTAAATGAACAAATAACATTAGTATCTATCTACCCGAAATTTAATCGTACACTATAATTCAACTGCGCATTTTTATGGGTAACCTATATTGACACATACTGATATATATATATATATATATATATATATATATATATATATATATATATATATATATATATATATATATATTAATTTCCATGTCTCACCATCAAGTGAAATATGCTAGTAGCAAGCGCTGTAAATCTGACCTCTGCGCCAGGTCATAAATTCTGATCCCAACGCTACAATTTCCAATGACAGAATCACGACACTAATACACCAAACACACCTATCCTTAAAGATCTTCTATTTGATTGCGAAGCGCCAAGAAACAACAGGATTATTCCTTGTAAACAGAGCCAAATTTCTGTTATTTTTTCATGAGAGATGATGCTTGCTCCTGTTAGTCAGGCTGATTCTCGGTTTGTTCAAGTGAAGATTCGTGTAAGGATTTGCTTCAGTTTGACTGGAAAACCCCTGTAATGTAATAACAGATTCTGAAAGGATAATCTGAGTAAAAATGTCTATGAAAACCTGACATTTCTTGACATCAGACATTGAGCGAATATAATTGAAATACAATTTTGAAAATTTCGTCATCCATGTCAAAGTATTCCTGCTAATAAATGGTATTCAATTTTGTATTAATTCCAAATGTTTTCATTTCTTCTTTTCTTATAACCTAAATTCTAACTGTCAGATATTTCATGTAAACAAGGGGGTCTTCTACAGTGGTCACCAAGTCCGGATTTACACAAGAAGAGTAGTTCAAGACAATGATAAGCTGAATTTTCATTTCAAAGATTCCCGTTGTGAAATCAACCGTATAAAATTTTTATATACAGGCAATACCAGGGGGTTTTATCTAAAAAACAAAAAACCCCAACAGCTTTGCACGTGGATAGTTGTACCGCGTCCGGGTGCTGCATTTGTAAAAATTTCCCTTTCCTAATATTCAGCTTTGATCTTAAAAGGCAATTCATCAGCCATATTAAATCTAGTGCAGAGAGTCATACATAATCCTGCATAAGCTATAATCAAATTAGCCGACCCCGGAGCAATGCCAATTACATTGTCGGGATGCAAGCAGATAAAACGAGTTTCAACGGATATTTCCACCATTACTCGCTTACCAAAAAAGTGGATGTGTTAGAGTTAAGTATATCTTAGTTTTACCAGACCACTGAGCTCATTAACAGCTCTCCTAGGGCTGCCCCGAAGGATTAGATATTTTTACGTGGCTACGAACCAATTGGTTACCTAGCAACGGGACCTACAGTTTATTGTGAGATCTGAACCACATTATATCGAGAAATGAATTTCTGTCACCAGAAATAAATTCCTCTGATTCCGTGTTGGCCGAGCCGAGAATCGAATTTCGGGCTACCGGATTGGTAGGCGAGCGCCAAAACCACTCGTCAAATTAGGAACTGGATGCGTTGGAAAAACCCTACTACGGCATAGGGGCATTCCAAACATAACATATCACATAACAGCGTATATTATCATTACGGTTCTGTTCGTCTTTTTGAGCCACATTTTCAAACCCGAGTTAAAATTTTAAAAAGGGCAATAGTAGCTTTCACTCCTCTTCAAAAAGCTACGTAGGCATGAAAATATTAAAATATAAGTGAGGCTATTTTCAATATTCTTTACCTGAGAATAGTATTCCAAACGTTTATACATATAACTGAGTATTGTTTGGTGTGGTTACCAACGTCATCAAAAATACATTCACACGAGCCACAGTATAAATAATGATTTCGGCTACCGTTCTTATCACATTATCCTATCACATACCCGCTAGACTCGCACGTAATGAGACGAAAATCAAAACAAATTATTGCTGAAATACAAAATCACGCTTTTTAGCCGAAGGTACGGGCGAAGTGGGTTTCACCCCACGAAGGCTGCAATTTTACGCACATACTCAAAAAGGAAACAAGATCTGAGAACAAATACCAAATAGCGGGCACTAACTTCTGGCAGTCAGCTGCAAATTCAGACCAGATGAAAAGAAACACTTGATTCTAGTATAAGGATAATTCCAGCAATATAAGTCGGCCAACAGCACTTTTATCACTAGTGTTAGTGCAAATACCACTTTCAATAATAACGTTACTATTACCAGTAATAATAGTATAACTTGCTCTAAAACCAGCAATTTGAAAATACAGTCAAGCAACGACATATTTCCGAATTCGGTAAATAAGATATGGTGCTTCATGAACTGAATACATAAGAAAGGCAAAGACAACATAAAAAGATCATTCTGTCTTCTCGAATATTAGAAACTAATAGCCGAAGGTGTGTAATCTTCATGTAGACGAAAATTTATAAATATTAAATCCACGATTTTACTGCAAAATTTTGAAATATCTGGTTTACTAAACACACACACACACCACACACACACACACACACGGGGTTCACACACACAATAACAAATCAAGATGTTGGTAACCAAAGAGGTTATGCTGTTAAAAAGATGCTGTAAAATCAGTTATGAATTGACTTGCTCACTCTCTCCCACCGTGGCCCACTGCCTATTCCCTATTACTATGTTTGTAAGCAACGATTCCTTGGATAAGATTATTAGTTCCATGCCTAACTATAGTCGCCATAAACACAGAGGCGCATTTAGAGGGTTATCGCTTTTACAATGGACGCTGCTGGTCATATACACACACACACACATGTATATGTACATTGTTTATGTCTCAGTCAAGCGACATTCATTCATACATACTGCAAGTATAAGCGAGAGAGAGAGAGAGAGAGAGAGAGAGAGAGAGAGAGAGCCTGTTATAAATTACAGTGTCACAGGAGTGCGGCAGGACTGCTAGATAAATGAAATTTATATAACATGATAAGTGTTGCCAGGATACCGTGTCTGCTCAACCCCTTAAGCCTCCGCCCGGAGATATATACTCACGGGGATCAAGCAGGATTGCGCTATCTCTTTCGCTCTGGCAAAACTGGAAACCCTCTCCTAAACGCCTTGACAGATCCATACATTTTTGGCTCTTCTCTTTTACTGTGCTAAGTTGGCCCCTTCCGTGAAATTTCTCTGCGCCGAATTAAATGTTGGACACACCGGAAATACATTGAAATTTTCCTATCCTTTTATTTACGTTTTATTTCAGATATCACTCATTGGCGAAATAAACTTAATGATTTTGTTCACAATCGCTGTGGGTTTTTTTTTCTGAATCTCCGAGTTCAACAAGGGCTTTGTCAACAATGACTTAAACAATTTATATTTGAAATTCCTACTTGTCTAGCCTAATGAAAAAGGATGAAATATATCTATACAAATCTATATGATATAGAATTTCCGAGTTCAAGAAGGACTTTGTCATGAGTGACTTAAAAAATTTATTTGAAATTCCTACTTGTCTGGCCAAATGAAAAAGGATGAAATATATCCCGTCGTCTATACAAATCTATATGATATAGAATCTCCGAGTTCAACTAGGACTTTGTCAACAATGACTTAAACAATTTACTTGAAATTCCTGCTTGTCTGGCCCAATGAAAAAGATGAAATATATCCCGTCCTCTATACAAATCTATATCATATAACTCTCATCAATAAGGGAAATATTGCCAAAAGAGGGATGTATTTAGCTCTTCAAGCTTTTCTGCTTCAAGTATTAGAAGTAATTGTGACTAACACGTAGTACATATATAACAGTAATCCACTTGTGACTAATACGTAGTACATATATAACAGTAATCCACTTGATGTTATGCGGTCTGGGATCGTTCATTTCAATATCTGACGTCTTTTTTTTGCCTCTCATTATGGGTCGAAAGAAAATCTGATACGCTTTATTCAAAGAAGCTGTTTTCTAATATGGTTGTCGGGTTATTGAACGAGACGCAACTCCTCGCAATTATTCCAAATTGTGGATCTTCATACTCAGGATAACGAATCCTTAGGACTTGAATAAACAGGCTGCTTGCTATTCCAATCTTTCCTAAGATATTATGATAAAGAAGTGGATGTGAGGTATTGAGATACGCGGTTTCTGTATGCTGTGAACTTGTAGTTTGTGATATATCTCAATTTTATTAGATTATCAAACATTAAGAAGATACATGAAAACATATGCCCTAAATTACGCTTAAAACATAAAAAAAATAGTCCCGGAATTAAAATCTGGTCTGTAGATTTTGCGAATTTTTAGTGTGTTTTGCCCTTGTTTTGAAAGGTTAGTGTTTTCCCCCAAGTGTGTGTCTGTTATTTTACTTACTGTTTTTTATTATTATTATTCCCTTTCTGTTTTATTTTGGTTTTTAAAATCGCCCACACACCTTTTTTTTTAATTCACTTCTTTTATGTGTAGGTGATTTTATCTAATACCTAATTCATTTTTATATGATTTTAATTCCATGTGTATTTTCTTTTAAGTTTTAAGCATAATTTAGTGCATATGTTTTCATGTATCTTCTCAAGTTATTTGTACACAAACAGCACGAATGCTAATAGACTTTTCTATTTCCAATATGATGTTTATTAAAAGGTCATTCAGGTAGTTACATAATGACCTCTTGTCTCATGCTGCCATTGTCAGCTAATTTGTTCCCGAATACTTTATGAATTAGCGCTTCCATTCTTCCCACATTCATATTTACATTCAACGCTTCATCTTCCTGCTTTTTTTTTACGCTCATAATCTTGCTGATATCCACATTTCCTCTTAACTGATGATGATGACCACATTTTCCAAAGTCTTTCACTTGTTTATGCAGTGTTTCCCCATTAACGCCAATCAGCACAATATCCATATAGTGTATATATATATATATATATATATATATATATATATTATAAATATATGTATATATAATATATACATATATATATATATAATATTATATATATATATATATATATATATATAATCAATTATTATGATTCATTCACAGACGAGGCGCCATGACCGGCCGGGCCACGCAAACAAGGCATTCGGGAATAATCTTCAGGCACCCCCCTGGCCCCTTGTCCAGTTGGACGGAAACAATGAAGACGTACGGGTCGCCTACCACCATCAAAGGTTAGAAGTTGGAGCCCAACGCGTCATAT
>NC_087216.1:4981062-4986062 GCF_015104395.2 Macrobrachium nipponense
CTTACCTTTTATCGTTTCAGTAAAAAAGAAGAAGAAGAAAAAAAAAAAAAAAAAAAAAAAAGAAAAAAAAAAAAAAAAAAAAAAAAAAAAAAAAAAAAAAAAAAAAAAACTACCGATATAAAGTTATAAAAAAATGATGAAATATATATCCTTCAACAGTATAAATATTGTACTTATATAATATGATAGACTTGAAGTTTTAAAGAACAGTAAATATCATTTTGGCTTGCAAAATAGTATTTGTTAAAAGCAGATTTCACGCCCCAGGAAAAATTCTTATGTAAATTCACTTAATGAATAAATCCTTGTTGAAAAAAATCCGCTCAACGCCTACAAAATTGGAGAAAACGAAGAAACTCTATTCATATGGAACAAGCGCACAGTGCCCACTGACTTGAACTTAAAATCTTTTTTTTTTTTTTAAATGCTCGCGTCCAGAGAATTTCTTTTGTAATAATAATTCACCTCTTACGAAAACCTCCATGAGTATAGGTACTTATCTATGATAATAATAATAATAATAATAATAATATAATAATAATAATAATAATAATAATAATAATAATAATAATAAAATTCTAGTGGATCTTGTTTGTCCTTCCCCGGGTGACAGTAGGGGAGACATGACTGCCACCCACCCCTGAAAACCGGTTTGTCCGCTTCGGGTGGGGGCTGGATAGGTAGGGGAAAGGGAAAGTAGGGAAGACACTCACGCTCCTCCTGAAAATCTGTTTGTCCGCCCGGGTGGAGCTGGGTAGGTAAGGTATCAGGAGTGTAGGGGAGACAGCAGCCCAGGGTTGCGCCAAGAAGCTCTTTAAACAATAAAAACAAACCACTGACATAAAAGTTTTCTTATAGAAGTCACAGAATATAATTTGGTGACCACATAATGAAAGAAAGCTCCTAAAAATCTGTCGTTGATGTTGGGCTTAATTAATAGTTGTGACAAAAAGGGACATAAATTTTAGATTTTATTCCAATGAAACCAGGCCTTACAATAGAGCATTCTACTTTTATTGTATCAATATGTATTAGGATACACTAAGCTGTATGTTATTATTATTTTACACACACGCTTATTTCACGTAAGGGGGTTCTAAAAACTATAGCAGAAATCGTAACTCGTATGCAACAGGAAAGCATGCATACATAACAATCATTCAAACACTACATACGGACAGAAATACACATATTAACCCATTATGTACGCACGCAAACACACATATGTGTATATATATATATATATATATATATATATATATATATATATATATATATATATAATATATGCATTTCATTTTCAATAGTCACTCTATTTTCCATTCGGATATAGGCCTGCGGCTATAAGCGGGTCGCAAAAAACAGAGAGGGAAGAACCCATAAGAATTCATATTATCTATTAACTATATAAGCAAAAGCCTAGTAAAAGTGACTGGTACAGTCATGTTCAAATCTGCCACAACGTGATTCTTTTTGTAACGTCCAAAATCCCTGAGTCAACGTAACGGTTACCAAGTAATGCTAACCTTTTTTTATTATTATGATTTCCAATGTCATACAAGTCGACCAGTTTGCTCATTCACAGCTAACTCTATTTTCTCTATGGTTATATAAATATGATAAATATAACCCCTTTTATGCGCTCGTGTAATTAGTAATTTATGTGACATGAATTATTTTTTTCTTTATTTTGCGTAACTTCCTACTCTATATAGGTTTCGTAACTATTCTCTACAATAGTGTGTAATAGGAGACCTAATAAGCTTAAAAGTCACAACAAAATATTTCAAAGTAGGAATATGAATTACAAAACTTTTTCTTGAATTTTGAAGTCGTAACCTGTGTTCAAGCTGCCTGTATGTTGCAAAAGGATTTACAAGCTTAACGAAGATAATCTAAGGTTTTTTTGATGTAATCTCGTTTACTAAATGATTTATTTTTAGAGATGACTTGTTCTTTGACGAATAAAAGATGACGATTCTTTCAATAATAAAGAAAGGATAGCTATTACACTAAAATTTATCAGTAATAACGCGAAGGAGTATACAACTTTTTTTTCTGTTAACTGACGATGAATGTTATTGTTATTGAAGCCTTCTCGTTTCGTTTTGGTGTCTAATTGATTCATTCATAAGCTTACTTGAAGTCCAGGAATATATAGATAATACGCTCTCTGGTCAGAAAGTGTAAATATAGAAATGTGATTGCTAAGCGTGATGTATTTTTAGCAAGTGAAGAAAACTAACACGCCTAGGCCTTGGTGCAAAATCTATGCGCCAACAAAAACATAATTATATATAGCATACTTACTAGTAACCGTTTTTTCTTAGTGGTCAGGAATATAACACAAATAATCTAAATTTTTTTATTAAAATACTAATGTTTCGATAACAAATATAAAATAAATTATGTTCAAAATTATTTCATTGTCTACACATTGCAGACTTTTGTTCCGGCTGGTTCGTGTTGACGCCACTCAAATGGTTTCATCACATAAGCCCCGCCCACCCGGCGATATCAGTGGATGCGTTTTAGCCACAGTAATACTTTCGTATATATTTATTTTTCTTTTTTCAGCGTTTAGTCGTATAAATAGTCAAATATAATTATTCAAAATTTTATGGTTGCAATGCAAACAATATTGATATAATTTTTTTTGTTTTTGTTTTTCTTCTTTTTTATCATTTTAACATTTGAACATTTTTGTGAAACGCATCGAAGCTGGATGACCGAAAGCTTTGGAAACGTTTCGTCACTGTTTTTCCGAAATTAGCTACACATATTTCCTTACTATATATATATATATATATATATATATATATATATATATATATATATATATATATATATATATATATATGACAGATTTCACTCCTCTTGCCACATAATATTAAGGCCCTATTTTGATTTTTAAAAAAACGCGCTTTCGCATAGAAATAAAAGATAAATATGCAGCAAGATAGTTGCCAGTTGGTGAATTTTAATTTTGAAAACCACTGAGCATTGAACCAGTACAGACAAAAAAAATGATAACGTTAGTCTTTCGTATCAGACTTGTAATGCATAACAATGAGCGTTGGGAGCTTTGTTATAATAACGATAATAACACGATCTTACATTTTGTTGCATCGAAAACGTAGTAGACTTCATACATATAACATTAGCTTTCAACACTCAAATTTCAATGGCGAAAAGTGATCAGGTCTGATTCCAGCCAACCCCAAATATAAAGAAGAAAAGGAAGTGGAAGATGATGATGATGGTGGCGACGATGTAGACAAAATTGATAAAGAGGAGAAGGGGCCGGGGACTGTATTCGGGTAAAACGTGCAGAGGCCATGAGATAAAATCGCCTGGTTTCCTGCGCGGCATAAAAATTATATCAGAGGGGACAGGCAAGGAAAATTATTGTTATTGGGTACTTCGATAACATATATTATTAACTCAACTTGGTTAATCGTAGTATACCACCCACACACGCGCGCACGCGCACTCTCTCTCTCTCTCTCTCTCTCTATACATACATACACACATACATACATACGTGTATATATATATATTATATATATATATATATATATATATATAATATATATACATATATATATATATAGGTATATATATATATATATACTAGGTATATATATATATATATATATATATATATATATATATATATATATATATATATATATATATATATATATTATATATATATATATATATATGAAGACTGATAGCTTTAATTTCTGTGTAACTCTGACGTTGCGGCTGCATTCACTTTTGAACTCCTTAAAAAAACAAAAAAAATTATATGCATAAATTAATATCTTCACAGTTTCCATGACTGTATACATATACAACGTTTACCGCATTCCCAACTCAGTGATATTCGAACTCATCTAAAGTCGCTTTTGTATTTATTCATATTAGTCTCCTAACAAAATAGTCTTACTTTATGCTAAATTCTTGTTTCTTCTAACGTCATTTATTCTATCCCTGCAATTGTTCGATTTATTCTAATATTCCTTCTGCGAGTAGAAAATACTGCATCACAAACGAAAGTAACCCTTTTCCAATATATACATATATATATATATATATATATATATATATATATATATATAGATATATATATATATTATATGAATATATTTTATATATATATATATATATATATATATATATATATATATATATATATATAGACATCGAGCTACAAATGTCCTTTAATATCTACTTCACTCTACCTCTTGCGGTGGCTGTGTCGTCTAAGGCTTTCACTGTGCTTCTAAAATTTGTCGTTTTGCGCCCATTCAGCCGAAGAATTTCTTATCGACTAAAATATTCCCCTTCGGTTAACATGTATGAAATTATATTAACACCGAAGGCATTTGTAGCCCGATGCATGTAGTATATGAATCACGGAAATGTGATACGACTCATCTATATATATATATATATATTCAATATTCTATATATAGATATATATATATATATATATATATATATATATATATATATATATATATATATATATATATATATATATATATATATATATATATATATTATATATATATAGTGTGTAAAATAAATCGATCCCAGATGAACAACCTGCGACGTTCGTCCTTTTGACAACTAAATTCAGTTTAAGCTTCTTTGCAAAATACGTCCACAGAATTGCCTGCTACACGTTCCTGGTTGCAAGGCACAGATGCAACGCCAATACCCTTTTTACACACCTCGCCCAGCTTAACTTTATCATACCCATATATTAAGATCTGGCCAATTATTTTTTTGTAGGGGGGGAGGGCAGGGGCGCATAAAATCAAAAGGTTCATATAACCAATTCTATTATCCTTGTACAACGTAAGGCAAATAAGTCTACATTTTCGTATTTGACTTTTCTACTAGATGAATAGAACGCTAGGCAGAGCAAGCCTCAGTATCTGCATCTAATAAAAGTAAATACAAACAAATCAAGAAAACATCATGAA
>NC_087216.1:4996062-5033562 GCF_015104395.2 Macrobrachium nipponense
ATTCTTACTGAGAAGACGCTGAAATCAA
This sequence comes from Macrobrachium nipponense, assembly GCF_015104395.2. Classification (NCBI taxonomy): domain Eukaryota; kingdom Metazoa; phylum Arthropoda; class Malacostraca; order Decapoda; family Palaemonidae; genus Macrobrachium; species Macrobrachium nipponense. Next base: position 4,996,091 of record NC_087216.1, read on the forward strand.
GCGCTAAAGTTTAAGTACAATTCTTACAGACAAAACATTGAAATTAAGTTTATCTCTAGCAAATCATAAACACGGGCAAAATTTTGGCAAAATGTTCTTTATACGCCAATGAAATTTGTTTCATGTATCTCATCGTATATCAAATGTATCATTATATAAACCAAGTGGATAATGAAGATTACCAAATCTCAAAATTCCCAGTAATATTTCGAAAGATGTAACGAATCAGTCCTTATGTATAAGCTATCAAAGGTAAAGGATACAGTATTACACAATAACCTTAAGTGACAAAATAATCCAAAGTTATTAGTTTACACTACGGTAGTAACATATCCAAAAACATAACACTATTCACCGTAAAATCATAATAAAAGAGGGATCTTCATCATCCAGATTATATGTTTCTTACACACAAGCATGTCACATGAACGACTTTGTACTCCTAACCCAGGAAACACTGACTTTAGAATATTTTGTATCCGAAATCTATTACAAAAACAAGTACTCCAAAGCAGGAGCTGATACTAAGGACGACCAGTACCGTTCAGAAGCTTGGACCGAGGTGATTTCATTCGGTATATTTACAGTAACCTAGGGGTAAGTGGTGATAGGGAGTTGGCTAGCGACTGGAGGCCGGCAAGTTAAATTGGGGGCTTATTATGCGTAGATTATTGTAATCATACTATAGCAAATGTATGGAAACATATCATGCTCTGTAATCTCAGCAAATTCTCTGAGGACAAGATAGCGATCGAGTGAAATTCTCATATTATTTACATTATATTAATGCTCAAAACCAGTACATACAAAAGAATGAGGGCAAGCGACAGAGATGAATAAAGAAAACAAAAAGCACTGGAGAGAGAGAGAGAGAGAGAGAGAGAGAGAGAGAGAGAGAGAGAGCTAACAAATGCACTCTACTTCCAAGTGAGCGTGAGATGGAGAATGGCATAATATATTCTATCTCACTCTCTTGCTATTTGCAATGCTCTTACATCCTTATTGCTCACGGATTTAAAACTGAAAAGGAAAAAGCACTGGGTACATTCCGTCCCTTCCTCTCTTCTCTCTTTCTCTCTCTCCCTCAGGGAAGTTTTGATATTATTTTAACTACATAGCCAGTGGTTTAGCAATATAATACGTTCTGTTTCATTCTCTTCAGCTCTTTAATTGCCCTGTGCAACCATTAATATGATGAACTTCTATCTCTATTTCTCTCAGTCTCCTGAGCCCTTTAAATGTCTGTCAATCTTAATGCTCATTTTTATACTGATTTTTTTTTCTCTCTCTCTCATTACCGTTTCAATAAACGTAAAAATTATCATTACGTCAAAATCAACGCTATAAATCATTTCACATTAAAACGAAACTACATAGGAACTTCCATATAAATCGGCGTGATGGTTTGAAAGATAAATTCTAATAAAATGTAACAAATAAATATATAAACGGCCTAGACTTGAGTGCTTTCGTCTATCTTCACGAAACCAGCTAAGTATACGTAAATGTGACAGCTTACGGGAGGTCATTACAAGTCTGCCACGTTGGGTCAATAAACATACATTTTTTTTTTTTTTACCATTCACCTTTCATTAGGAAGGATGGCTTCTGAAGGTGTTACCCTTACGGCTCTTAGCAAGTTCTTTTGAGATGACAATGGCAATCTATAACCTCAACTAATGATGTCAGGAGGGATCATGCGACGACGGAGCGCCGTCTTGTCTTTACTGACGGTCATCAGTGACCGTTCTGACGACATCCAATGTATATATATATATATATATATATATATATATAAAAGTATATATGTATATATATATATACATGTTGATATGAGAATACAGATTCGAGAGGAATGGAAAACGTTAAACGGCAGGACTAACTAGCTAATGATACCATAAGGATAACATGAGAGATGTAATGGAAGTTCTAAATGTAAGGTGGATCCTCTGGGCACCAAGAAGAGTTGTAGGACCCAGACCTACGACTACTTGCACGAGAACTACGGGAAACTAGGCTGTAAATGAGAGGAAATTTATAGACGACACAGCACAGGAAAGGACAAGAAGTGGCGGAATTTCAAAAGACGCCCTTTTTAGCACATGGGGTTGGAGGCGAATGATGGCGAATATATATATATATATATATTATTATATATATATATATATATATATATATATATAATATATATATATATATATATATATATATATATATATATATATATATATATAGTGTGTGTGTGTTTGTATACGTGTGTGTGTGAGTATCAGGGATTTAAAGTTTGAACAATTTTGTATTTTCAAGGAAAATTTCTAAAGTTCATTTTATATTCAAAAGTCGTTCAACACTGCAAACAAACCCTCTCCAATTAGCTGTCTGAACTATATGATCAACTAGTTCCTGAAAGGTAATTTCTCAGCTCACGTCTGTATTTAATGATATCTTTTAAAGATGTGTAATCCTGTCAATAGCACTACCTCGAGCAGTCGCTCGCTCTCTCTCTCTCTCTCTCTCTCTCTCTCTCTTCCCCTAAGCTCCATCTCTAGGAGCTCATCATCTATGCCTTATAAAATATAACTCAGAGAGCGAGCCCAATCTACATGGATGAAAATAACGTCGCTATTTTGATGGAAAAAGGTAGCCCGAGTGGAGATGCTGGAGGGGAAGAAATAGGAAAGGTAGAAGAAGAGGATGAGGAGAATGACCTTAATAAATGTAATATCGAGAATGGAAAACGATTACAAAATAAATTGAAATCATCAAAGATCTCTTCTTTTTATTACTAGTATTACTAGGGAGTCAGATGTTTATTCTTAATATGATGTCCTTCCCATTTAGTGGGAGGTGCATGAAGGGTCAAGCATTCAGGATTTCATAAGGTCCTTAGGGAGGCGGTTACTAGTTCCTAAGCCTTTCTTGACCCCAGTTCACCGCTGGGTCGACTGACTGGTGGGCTGGACGTAAGGATCGAACCACAGACCTTGCAAATGCCTTAGTTTATACTATAGTTATATATATATATATATATATATATATAATATATATATATATATATATATAATATATATTATCTATATATATATATATATATAGTTTATATATATATAACATACATACATAATACATACATACATACATATATAGCATACTATATATATTCATATATTTATTTTATATATAAACATATGCATGATATATACATATATATATATATATATATATATATATATATATAATATATATATATATGTAGGTATGTGTATATATATAAATATACCAAAAGGATGTTTGCCCTCGTAAGGGATATCCCTAAGCAAAGAAAATCCCATATAACTGTCATGGTCATCCCTTAACCTCCGAAACAACTGTACCATGTAATATACACCTTCCGCTTTTCGTACAAAAAAGAAATATAAGATTACAAAATACTTCAAGTAAACTCCCATTTAGCCATCAAGCCTAACAAATGATGACCATACCAGGTTCACCTTCATTTAATAACTTTTTATCTTACCGTAAACAAACTTCCTGTAGCCACCGTGGAAAAGCAGTGGCCTATCTACGTGATAAATGATTCTCTCCACGAAAAAAATACACACATGCGCGCGCGTCTCCTCACACACCCAGAGAGAGAGAGCGAGAGAGAGAGAGAGAGAGAGGAGAGAGAGAGAGAGCTGTTAGGGAGGACAGAGCAAGGAAAGTTCAAATTCGGGAGAGAATAAGGCATGGATAAAGCAAAGGATTTTAAGCTGTAAACGAGAGAGAGAGAGAGAGAGAGAGAGAGAGAGAGAGAGAGAGAGAGAGAGAGATTGTAAAACGAGGGATCTGGAGCTATGAAATGAGACGAAAGTAAAAGCCATTGGGCAGCACTATCTAAACAATACCCTAGTAAATAATGGAGGGAAACAAGACGCCTTTAATCCGTACAATCTCGTAACTATCTACCGCTTTCCCCAAAACGCTTTCGAACAAATCACATAATTGAATTCCACTCATGAATAAATCTCCAAAACTTAATATCACGTGTCTCCTCTACAACTCCCCGGTGATACCAAGAGAGAGAGAGAGAGAGAGAGAGAGAGAGAGAGAAATCTCAATAATGAAAACAACACGCTAGACGCATTAATTCTCCGCGGGATGATCACTACATTTCGGGCAATGGATATATTCATTACCTTGGCAAGGCTATAGGATTCAGTATAAGGCGAACGAACTTGGGCAGAAACGAGAGGGAAAGAAAATTTAAATAAAAATTAAAAAGGGATTGCTAGTTAGACTTGTAAGGAGACATATCTAAAAAAATATAGATTTTCAAAATACAAATCCAGTTGAAACGAATATAGGCTACTGATTAATACAACTCTCTCTCTCTCTCTCTCTCTCTCTCTCTCTCTCTCTCTCTCTCTCTCTCTCGCTTTCCCCTATCTCATTATTCCCACTCGTCCCGGTTCTTTCAGCGTCATTACTACCGGTCCTTATATTCGTCGCATTTACTAATTCCCTTTTCTATTTCATTTCATAAGGTAAAATCACACGGAAAAGGAATTTACAAATGCGCATAAAATCCCCACCGTTTCAATAACGAGATACAAAAAAGCTCTCAACTCAACCATGATAACGACCAATTATAGTTGTTAGCTGAACCTTAAACGACTTAGGCAACGTAACGAGCCAATCAGCTGTTAATGACGGCTGTTGATAAGTTAACAAGCAGCACAGCGTACAAAAATCACTATTGTTAATCAATGTTCCTGCATGAGACCAGGTTATTACGTATTGCCAGCCAGAAAATTCTGGTGAGTTAGGAATTAAAATACTTCGTCAGGCAAAATTGACCTGGGAAAAAAAATGGGAAAATGAAACATTTTCTCCCCTCCGGTCAATGGATGATTAAAACCCGTGAGGGCAAAGAGAGAATTCTTTCAATTGATGCTGCAATAATAGATGCAAAATTACGTATTGAAAGTTCGATTGCCTTACACGAATCCAACGCAAGTGAGCTTGATTGCCTTCCACGAGCCCACTGCCTATGAGGCTGATACAGTTTCAGATCATGTATTTTGAAACTGCTGACTTATTTACCCAATATGAAAAACAGGATTTTATAGAATCCATTGTTTAATCTGACTTCAATTCTGCAGCTGAATATTCACGTATTTTCTCTTTTCCAGGACGGACAATTTCTTTTTTTTTTTTTACCTAGCCAGTGATTCAAACGGTTGTCCAAAACGAGATATTAAAATCAGAATTTTGCTAAACTGACTGATAAGAAACCAACAGTTGATTCTGAGTGGAGGCCGTCGATATGACCAACTAATCTAGCCCCAAGATCATTAAGCTAGCAATAAATCTGTCTACATTCTCCTACGAGGCAGTAACAAGGCTTCATTAAAGAAACAGAGAGAAGCTGATTAAGAAATGGAGCTAATTACGTTTGGGCAGCTTCGATTTGATGTGTTAGAAATGGTCATCTCCCCCACATCAGGTGAATAGTACAGGTTTCACATCTTCGTGCGTAACAAGAGCACTAAGACACATATAGAATGCTTACCAGCAGTATGTCGAGCCTCCTCACACAAGTTGCACCACTTAACTCTATCTTACAGCACTCATGCCTCCAAAAAATTTTAATGCCCTTCTGTTCCTGTAGCTTTCAAAGGCATCTAGCTAGCCCGTTCTCATTCGCAACCTCCCCCCCCCCCCCCCCCCTTTAAAAATACAGAATGATTAACCATACACTTTACACCATACCAATATTAAGGCCCTTCAGTTCCTGTAGCTTTCAAAGACATTTAGTTAGCCCGTTCTCATTCCCAACCTCCCTCTTAAAACTTTCTGCCACGAAATGTGGAATCCCAAAAATTGCCAGAAACTACTTTATTTTTGCACTCTTCACAAACATTCATGTATAAATAAGATCTTTTAGTATCATTTCCTCTATTTTGTTTAAACACATTCTTCATCAATCTTCTTTTAGTGTCTTTCTTTCCTTATTCATAAACATCCCATTTTCTTTACTACTGAAAATCCTTTTCTTTCCTCATTCATAAACATCCCATTTTCTTTACCAGGTAACCTTACCACTGATAAACTTCTACAACCCTTACACACAAACCACCTCTTATCACCTTTCCCGTTGCACATTTAGAATTCTGCCTTCATCCAGACATACCTTATACTTAATGGTCTGCCGTTCAATTATACTCACCGCTGTACTATAGTATATATTTTGCACTTATGATCCCATCATCACTAAGGGCCTTTTCTTCATCCTTTTAATTGTCTCCTTTCAGTAACATTGAAAACCCTTCGGAGATCTAAATTAACCACTTCCATTTCTGCATCACTCAGATACGCCTCCTTTCTATCCTCCCCATTTAAGAACTCATTCAAAATATTCATTCCACTGACATAAGACAGCTTTTGTTCCAAAAAGCGTCTCTCTCCATCTGCTTCTTTTACTCAGTCTATTCACGAATCTATCCCACCTCAGCCGTACTGAAAATTTTTTCATTTACCTTTATGATTGTCACTTTCACCCATCTTTGACTGTATACCTCTGCACGCTAATGTCCCTAGTTCTGCAGTGGTGCTAGATCAGTTTCCTTCCTTCTTTCATAGACTCTTATTTCTTTCTGCTTTCTTATCTTCTTTGAGTATCCAGGCCAAGTGATTATTCTTAAACTTTAGATGGACACCCCAGCCCATTACCTCTAACCCTACATCATTGTTTTTCGTCTTCTGATTTATCCTAACTACATTCGCAACAGTCTGAATCTTGCTCTCTATGTAGATTTACCCTCTACCTTCATTTTCACTTCCAGTTGCTAATGTCCACCCAGTCGTTTCTTCATCATTGCCGCTATCAACATATTCTTTCAGGTGCTCTACACTAACACATAAACTAACAAGTATGAAAACCATATATCCGTAACAACTCGACACTCACACAATACAGAAGAGATGCTCGCATGGAAATAAAAGGAAAGCTACCGCGACTCTGGGTTTTGTAATACAAGTCAAAAATTCTGGGATCTCCTCTTATTTTCATGTGAGGATCTCTTGTATTATTCATCCACGGGATCGTTTTTGTGGATGTACAATACACACAAACCATTAACTTCATTAACTTTATATATATATATATATATATATATATATATATATATATATATATATATATATATATACACACATATATATATATATATATATATATATGTATGTATATATATGTATATACTATATATATATATATATATATATATTATCATACATAGATAATATATATATATATAATATATATTATATATATATATATATAATACATCATATGGTTACCTCAAAAATCTGTAGAAGAAATAATAGTTTTTAGACTTAAAAAAGCTCTTGATTAAGACACCGAAGCCCATCGCATACATTGAACCATTCACGCCAGCTCACAACCATTCCCACGGTTAACAAGCACCCAATTCTTGACCACTTGCCCCCTAGCCAATCCCTGGGTCTTTCCATATAAATGGTCAAATCTCCCATGCACCATACCATGGCTCCCCCCTCCTCCTCTCCTTCTTTCGAACTTTTTTTTCTTCAAATAACGATACCGACATCAATTCGTCATCCAAATGACATCATCCACCGTCCGACCTAGCTTTCAGTTGATCTCATACCTTTAATTTGCCCACTGTGCTTGTGTGTGTGTGTGTGTGTGTGTGCAGACAAGTGCGCGCTCGTTACGTGTATGTTATACAGTCTAGTACTCTAGTAATTCCCAGAATAACTCCGCAGGATTGCTCTTTTAAAGTGATTCGCGGTATTCCATCGACCCAGCGCGAGTGCCATGAATCCTCATGAAAGCTACACCGTAAGAGCGTCCATTTTCACCACTTTCAGCTAACGAGCATCGGCGCTGAGCACCACTAAAGCAGCATCAGCACCCTCATGGCGACCATTCCATTAATAAATACTGATGGCTATGGGCGGCTTGTTGATGGAAGCCGGACGATTCGCAGTGGCAGAGTTTTCTGCCTCCCCACCGAGCCACTACAACTGTTGTTGGAGGATTATGCAGTTCCAAGAATTAGAATGACTCCTAACTTTCACTCTTTACTAAAGCAGACTTTAAAAAAAAAGAAAAAAAAAAAAAAAAAAAAAAAACTCGAGGCTGTGAGCTATAACAATAATAATAATTGAGGATAATTGATCGGGTTCTCGAATATTTTCGTTTCTCTGTGTATTTCTCTCGGTCCGGCCAACGCAGAATCAGAGGAATTTATTTCTGGCGATAGAAATTCAATTCTAGATATAATGTGGTTCGGATCCCACAATAAGCTGTAGGTCCCGTTGCTAAGTGACCAATTGGTTCCTAGCCACGTAAAAATATCTAATCTTTCGGGTCAGCCCTAGTTGAGTTCTTAATCAGCTCAGTGGTCTGGTTGAATTAAGATACACTTGACTTAACTTCTGTGTATTTCTAATATTTAGTTACGTTTACACCACTGAGGATTTTCTTCACTCATAAGATAACCATACAAAGAAAAAAGTTACTGTTGACTAAAACTGAAATACAACTCACCCACAAGACTTGAAGAAAAGAGATCGAAAGAAAAAAAGCAAAGAAAGAAACAAACAAAACAAAGCCAGTAGGCCTCAGCCGAGGGGCAAATATTCGTTAATTCAGTTACGACGAAAAATCCATCGGAGCGCCTCCTACGTCAGAGAAGCAAATGAGATTAATTCTCACCTCTTGAGATGAATATCGTCTCCTTACGGAAGATGCCCATCCCCTAAGAAGCATATCTCACTTCGAAGACTCTCTAACTCACCTTACAAACTGCATTCATTAATTCATTATGTACGAATATGGATATATTTTCGTGTCCGCATGTAAATTCCTACAATCGTACATTTTTTTTGGCAAAGTGTCGTATATGTACTATTTCGATTTCTTGGGAGTAATTCCAACAACGGCAGTTTTATCATTGGCTTCCTGTTTCAGCAAAGTATCAAGTTCGTCACTCTCACCAGACGTCCTGAATTGTGAGAAAGAAGTCGGTTCTAAAATCACCGTAGATGCAGTTACCTCGAGAAATTTGAAAAATTGTACATTCGACACTTTACCTAAAATGGTGCGACGTTATCTAATAAACACACACACACACGTATGTACATATATATATATATATATATATATATATATATATATATATATATAATATATATAATAATATTCATATATATACATATATATATTATATGATATTACGTATATTATATATACATCTTTTTCCAGCTAGAAGAAATCGCCAAAAGTGTTAGCTTTCAGTACTCAGAAGTCGTTAGGGATGAAGCTACCAGTCCCATGTTCTTTTCAACCCTGGCTGCAACGACCACATACGTATAACTACCAGGAACGTAATTAAGCTCTCAGCTTAACCGAGGGACAGCCGATTGTTAGCAGGACATGACCATTCGCTAACCTTGCATAAAAGTTGAACTCTTATCCAATCATTTGTAGGTGAGATTGTGGGAGTTCATCTCATGACTAAGTATTCATAATACATAACATACAAAACTGGGAATAAATAAAACGATGTCTTACTTTGAAATAAAATATAATCACGAGACAATGTCTTATCAAGAAAGAGAAGAGTATTACGAAAATAATAAAATGACATATTCCTAAATTGCAGACGAAGAAATGTGCAAATTTAGCAAGATAAACAACTAACCCATTCGCAGGGATGAATGTTGTATTGTCAAGGAGCCTACATAATAAAACTGCAAGGTCGAAAATCATCGCTCAGTTGAGGAAGCTCAAAAAAACAGTGTTGTCAAGTCGATGATGAAACACGACGACAAAAAATGCAATGAAATTAATGCACCTGACTTACATACTCTACAAGAAAAGTGTCGACGAACCTAAATCTTCAAGTTATTTTCCTAATATATTTAAACACAATTCACTATGTATAATATATAATATAAATATATATAATAATATATATATAGATAATATAATATATAATATATAATATAGACTATATAATAGATCTAATATCTATATCTAATAATATATCTATCTATATATATATATAGATATATATATATATATTTTATATATATATAATAATAAGATTATAGATATATATATATACTATATATATATATATATATCTATATATATATATATATAAGTATATATTTTTATTATATATAATTTATATGTATGATTATCTATAGATATATCTATATCTATGTATATATATATTCTTAGATATATATATATATATTATTTAGCTATAGATATATATATATATATAGATATATATATATCTATATCTATATATGTCTATATATATATATATATATATATATATATGTATATATATGTGTGTGTGTGTGTGTGTGTATGTATATGTGTGTGTGTGCGTGTGCGCCTGTGTCTGTTTCGCGCGTGTTCGTAAATGAGAACCGAACTATATACGCATGAACAAATGGGTACATAAAATAAGAGAAGAAATACATAAGCGAGCCTCGGCCAAAGAGGGGCTTCCAGAATTGCCCCATAGACTTGGGCAAACAGAGCCGAGGAGCGACACAAATATCAGGATAGTAGGCCAAAGGAGGCCACAACTTAGAGAGTAACTACCCTTGACTATCTTCGTGTTTGTTAAGAAGGTAGCTGGCACCACACTCTTTAGAAATGACTGGGGAGAGAGAGAGAGAGAAAAATAAATGCTAACTGGAAGTGAGAGAGACACAACGAGGAAATTATTAATATGAGAGAGAGAGAGAGATAGAGAGAAAAAAAAATTATATCAAGAAAGCGAGAGAGACAAAGAGAAAAAGATTAAGATCTGAGAGAGAGAGAGATAGAGAGAGAGAGAGAGAGAGAGAGAGAGAAATATATGAACTGAAAGCGCGAAAGAGACAAAGAGAAAAAAGAGTAATCTGAGAGAGAGAGAGAGAGAGAGAGAGAGAGAGACAGTCAGAGATAGATTATTTTAACTGAAAGGGAGAGAGACACAGGGAAAAAGATTAATCTGAGAGAGAGAGAGAGAGAGAGAGAGAGAGAGAGAGAGAGAGAGAGAGATTACTTTAACTGAAAGAGAGAGACTTGGAAAAACATTAATCTGAGAGAAAGAGAGAGATTATTTTAACTGAAAGGGAGAGAGACACAGGGAAAAAGATTAATCTGAGAGAGAGAGAGAGAGAGAGAGAGAGAGAGAGAGAGAGAGAGAGAGATTTCAACTGAAAGCGAGAGAGACAAAGAGAAAAAGATTAATCTGAGAGAGAGAGAGAGAGAGAGAGAGAGAGAGAGAGAGAATTAGAAGGCTCCAACGATAGGCTAGAAAGGTCGCAACAGGATAATAAATAAAGGTAAAAAGATCAAGAAGGGGAATCAAAGAAACGAAAGTGGAATAACCAAAGGGTAAATTGAGTAAGCTACAATAAATCGTAAATGAGTTCAACAACGTGAGGATGGTTGAGCGCGGACGCACCGCTAACCCTCCAAGGCGCTTACGACCAAATTATTGAAGGGGCCTTACGTTAGTGGCCGTAACTTTCGGACTAATTTGTTGTGCAGAGAACGTTGCCGTATTAAGGCTACATTAAGCGAGCGTTTCTTTCTCTTCACCTTTTTAATCGTAGTTTTTCTTTTCAACACAACGAAGCAAATTACATTTTTCCAGGACGCCTTTGTACATAGTTTTTATTTGAGGTTTGGTTATACTTATAAGAGAGGAACCAAATCTTCGTCCGGTTTGTTGGAAGGGGCTGTCATTCAATAAAATTATGAAAAGGATATTATTTCTTTACATCCCTTTTTGTAAGTTCCTCTAAAACTAAAACGGTATAAAAACGCAAAAAAAAAAAAAGCCAAATAACTGAGAACTTTTTTTAATAATCAAATTATTTGCAAGCATATTACTATAAAATTACAATAGAATTTACCGGTTAACATGGAGCAACCCTTGAATAGCTAAAAATGCTAAGGTAAACACAGAAAACTATCAGTCCTTACACTTGCTACATATATCACACGTAACGTGAACTGAAGTATCCGAATCAATACCCAGATAGCTACCACTATAAGTACTACTCGCTAAATCAACTTGGAACGTCAATACCATCTAGCAAATATTTACTTAAATCATATGAAATGCCTGCAACGCTCAAAATAATCCATCAACAATAACTACAACGCGGATTGTAACTCAAAATAAAACAGGCTGGGTCAATTAATTGGGATCTGATACAAAGGGAAAAATCAATTATAAAAAGTAATGAATAAATTCTCCTCATCTCATGAAACATACATATAAAGAACAACTCGTAACTCTACAGTCTTAAATTGCAATACGGATTATGCGCACTCATAACCTGAGAGAGAGAGAGAGAGAGAGAGAGAGAGAGAGAGAGAGAGAGAGAGAGAGAGAGAGAGAGTGGGGTTGTGGGGGGTGGTTAAGGAATAATATTAAAAGAAATAAAGTACCTGAATTAAATAATATAATCAAACTGAATGAGAGAGAGAGAGAGAGAGAGAGAGAGAGAGAGGTGGAGGGGGAAGGGCGGGTGTTGCCCCAATTATGGAATAATATTAAAAGAAATAGAGTAACTGAATCAAATAATACAAACAACTTGAATGAATGTGAGAGAGAGAGAGAGAGAGAGAGAGAGAGAGAGAGAGAGAGAGAGAGGGCGGCGGGTGTTGCCCCAGTTAGGGAATAATATTAAAAGAAATAAAATACATGACTTGAATAAAATGGACAACTTGAGAGAGAGAGAGAGAGAGAGAGGAGAGAGAGAGAGAGAGAGAGAGAGAGAGAGAGAGAAATTCACATAAAGTTTCAATTACTGCACATTTATAATCAGTTTTAAATACACGTTATCATGCCAACAGGCAGGGATTTCCATTGCAATTATAGGCGTTCGAATTGCTTTAAACTTTACTTGAACAGATCTTAAATTCCCATTACTTGATCTTCTTCAACAACAATAATTAGGGAACTTGTTTGCTCGTAAATCCTTCACTTTGTTGGTTAGTTACTCAGTAAACTGGTGCTATTTGCTCGTGTTTGAAATATTGCTCGCATAATTTAAGGCATCTTTCTTCCTCCGTAGACTGGCAAAATTAAAAAGGGAAGCTCCTCCTAAGCTTTCACAGCTTTGAACCTCTTTTCTGTTCACTGAAGAATAATGGCAGTGTTTTATCTGTTCCAAATTAACAGTATAAGGAGCTGTGACGCTGACCCCATGTATAGCCATTCGGCACACCCGACGGATACATCTAGAATGACCTCATGTTGATCGTATTAAAAAATAAAATGATTGGCTTTCTACTAGCTTTCGACTACCCATCAGGTCAGCCTTGGAATGAGAAATCAAACTCTGTGGAAACAAGAATATTAATGATGATTCACATAGCCATTCGGAATAGCCTGCTAAATTGGCTTACTTAAGCTTTTGGATATTCTTCAATGAAAAAATCATCAAATCTAAGTTAAGGGGATTACTCATTATAATGTTAAATAAGAATAAGCAACATAGCCTACGTACATAGATGAAGCTAGAATTAAACAACAAAGTCGTCCAACAAACTTTTCAGTGTTAGAAATGAGAGTCAAGATAAAAATATCTTGGTGGATGTCGTAATCATAAGAGTAGTAGGGAACATTAGTCACTTCCTGATAAATGAAGTTTCACTTGAGCTTAAGGTCATAGTTCACTTTCGCTGACCGAGAGGGAGAACTAGAAGACGACGGAGTAATATAGGAAACATAAAGTTAAAAAAGAAATATACATGAAAGATTACATTTAATTTTTGGAAACGCTAGCGTTACTTTGATCAACGCTGGCTACACACAAAAATGATTATATAACTATATCTACATCAAACTTGACAAAACGTCTTAAATAAAATATAAATAACATATTTCACGAAGCATCTCAAGCTATGAACTCTTACACCATAAACATTTTTTTCTCTTTTACTAACCAAGCACCTTTAATCTTGTACCAGTCCCACAAGAAGGCCAAAGAGATTATCTAAAAGAAATATTCCTATAATCTTTGCAAAAAAGAAAAATTTACATAATTTCTAAAACAGGAATATTGTAAAGCTGTCCTCACTTTGAATATTATTACGAAAAACGCATTGGCTTCCACGAAAATTTTTAATAAAGGCTTTTAGCCTGGGGTAAAAATTAAATTCTAAAATGTTTAATTACACCGAATTAAATCTCTACTGAGGCAGACCCAGCGAGGACAGATCAAAGATAATAAGCATTAAAGACCAGGAAAGCTCTAGCCTATGCTGTGCTGGAACGCACGAAAATGGAAACGAGTAAAAAATGCATAGAAGAAAGTTTCTTCGGAGCAATATAGTTTCCTGTACAGCGTATAATGCTGTACGAAACTCTTAGCCGCGGTCCAACCAATTTTCAGCTACGGCCCGGCGGTAGCCTCTGTTGCTGGTACTTACAGCAGTGCCAGACCCATAATCATAACTACCCTTAACCTTAAATCAAATAAAAACCACCGATGCTAGAATGCTGCAATTTGGTATGTTTGATGATTGAAGGGTGGGCAATCAACATACTAATTTGCAGCCCTCTAGCCTCAGCAGTTTTTAAGATCTGAGGGCGGACAGAAAAAGTGCGTACGGACAGACAAATACCCATCTCAATAGTTTTCTTTTACTGAAAACTCAAAATGAAAAAAATTCTGAGACGTGAATGGTTCGATAATTCCTTTCAGAAAAATACAAAACAAAACCACAATAAAGATAAAAAGCAAGAATCATGCGGTACTCGCTTGTCTCACAAGAGGACAACAGTATATATCCCTACAGGGCATCGCATACCTTGTCTACAATTTAATCCCAATATTTGCAATATCTGTGCAAAAGACCTTCGAGTAAAAACATCTTTCACACGCGCTTCAACAAAAAACAAACACGGAAACATTCGTCCTTACAAGCTCAGTACTTAAAATGTCCAATAGCTGAATATGAACTATACTGGAAATTATTTTAGAAAGTTTCGACCCCTGAGTATATCACGGTTCGAAAACATCGGTTGATAAATGTGTAAAAAAAAACATTTTTAAAAGTTGTACATGCATTTGCAACTCTACCATTCTTTACTTAAAAAAAATGTATGTTGCATTACAATTTATGAAAACTATGCAAAAATTTAAGTTACGGTCACCGAGTGCAAAAGAAAATAACGAAAAAACGCACATGCTTTGTTTGAAAAAACGCTGTAAAAATTTATATGAGAGAATTAAAACAACACGCTGGATTAACTCCAATGCTTTTCCCTTGCCGGCTTCCCCACGCAGCTTTCTTCCTGTAATATATATATATATATATATATATATATATATATATATATATATATATATATATAGATATATATACATATATATATATAATATATATATATATATATATATATATACATACATATCATATATATATATATATATATATATATATATATATATATAGTATATATATAATATATATATATATATATATATATATACATTACTATATATACATATATATAACATTAACAAAATGAAATGAAAATTAATAGAATATGTAAAATTGCCACCTCTGGTCATAACAATTGGGATGAAAAAGCAAATCTGTAGAGAATTTTTATTTTTTATTTTTTGTATGGTGTTTTTACATTGCATGGAACCAGTGGTTATTCAGCAGCGGGTCCAACGGCTTTACGTAACTCCCGAACCACGTCGAGTGTGAACCTCTATCACCAGAAATACACATCTCTCACTCCTAAATGGAATGACCGAGAGTCGAACTCGCTCCCAACAAGGTAGCACGCCCGCACCATACCAACCACGCCACAAATCTGTAGTGAAAAGAGCTCCTTAGGTTCCTTGAAAGAAAACAAAGGTAAACTGTACATGTTTCTAGGCTATATGGATGTTGCAGACTGACCACAGATCACAAACTCCCTCCTATAACTGTCTTTCTCTCCTAATCTATCGCACGGCCCTATAAGAATGCTTTTATATTCCCTAATTCATTCCTTCTATTTCTTCAGACGGAAACCCAAATTTTCCTTCCTTCTTATTAGCGCTACATTTCTTTCACCTCTTGCTTGTTCGTCACACCAGCTGCCTATTTCCTAACTCTCTCGTTCCTTTTCATACGCTTTTATTTAACTTGTTTTTTTATTGTTTGTCTGCTTCTTTGTCTGGGCCAAATCTCGTAATTAAACTTTCGACCTGTTGCCTTCGTCTGATGGGCTTGAAATTTTGCATAGTTACTCAGTCCTGATGACAATACAACATTATATGATCAGTAGGTCAACAGTGACCTCTAGTAACCCTACAGTAACCTCTCCTAGTATATCATGATTTATATGAAGTGAATAACTCTACGGATTTCCCATGCATTCCTTAACTAGGTAGAATATGTTAACAACTGTACGGATTTCTTAAACTTACTTAGGCTCAACATCATATTACGAGTTCAATTATTCTTTTTTTTTTTTACTTTTTAGTGCATTTTAATGAAAGCATCTTTAAAAACAATATATATACAAACATATATATATATGTGTTATATATAATATAATAAGATATATCTATATCTATCTATATATATATATATATATATGATATATAGATATAGATAGATATATATATATATATAATATAAATATATATATATATAATATTAGATAATAATAATATATAT
Source organism: Macrobrachium nipponense (assembly GCF_015104395.2). Taxonomy (NCBI): domain Eukaryota; kingdom Metazoa; phylum Arthropoda; class Malacostraca; order Decapoda; family Palaemonidae; genus Macrobrachium; species Macrobrachium nipponense. Next base: position 5,012,835 of record NC_087216.1, read on the forward strand.
ATATAATATATATATATATATATATATATATATATATATATATATATATAGAGAGAGAGAGAGAGAGAGAGAGAGAGAGAAGAGAGAGAGAGAGAGAGAGAGAGATATATATATATATATATATATATATATATATATATATATATATATATATATATATATATTATTTCTTCTCTCTCTCATTCACGCCAGTTACCATTTCTTACAGAGTCGCCAACCTACCACCCCCTTCTGCGCTAGTTTTACAGCCACTTCAGGTGGCACGCTCAACTCTCACTGTTACTTATATCAGCATTTAATTCACGCGGAGTGCGTCCTGCTATGAAGGGTTACGACCGGGCCGAGGGTCGCTGTAGTACTACAGGGAGGCCAACAGGAACAGGTTTTCGCCTGAGTTATGTCAAGAAATTCCCTCGGGCTGCTACGTCATAATTAATTACGGGCTGTTAACAAATTCTTGAGACCATTTATTATCGTGGGGCCATTCCCTTCCCCCCCCCCGCCCCCCCTTTGTTTCCTTTGTTTAAAGGTGTATGGGGAAAAGAAAAATAAGTTTTTTTTTCACGCAGCTCAAGGAAACGAGAGCTGAATTCGGAATCTAGATCTATAAGAAGCTCATAAAATAATTCTTATGAGATGAAACTTTCTCTAAGCTACGGCCAAAAATGAATATATATAAAAGTATGAAAACGAATATATAGAATTATGAAAATGAACGAGATATGGCCGTACTGGAAGCATCCCAAGAATTAAATTAAATTGTAAGCTTGGCATTCATAACGAATATTATTCATTACTTGAAACGATATCAGGGAAGGAGGTAAAGGCCAAGTAACTGACAGTAATGAAATATATAATTTTCGTCTACTTTCAGTTATGTGGCTTATACATACACATACATATATACATATAATTATAATATATATATTATATATATATATATATATATATATATATATATATATATATATATATATTATGTATATGTATCTTTGTGTGTGTGTGTATGTGTGTAAGAAAGTGAAACAAAAAGGCAGACAGACATAACGCAATCACCCACAACAGGTAAGTTCAACCACTGCTGACACAAACGCGCAATATTATTAAACTGAATGTTTGTATATGAATAATTATTCACGTAAGCATGACCTTGGTTGAGGTTAGATTAAACTGGTCTCGTGATACATGAGCTCAACCTCTTAGAAATGGCCAGTCATAAACAAAGCCAGAGCACAAGCCTAATGGAGATATGAAGGGTAATAAGGATGACCCATCAATTCTGTCAGTTTCTTAATTAATACCGATTTTGTTTGTCCCTTAATAAAAATTCATCTCGTTTCCAGCGCCTCGGTGGCGTGGTTGTTTTGGTGTTTGCTTCTCACCTCGGTGGTCGCGGGTTTGATTCCCGGCTATTCCATTGAGGAGTGAGAGATGTGTATTTCTGGTGATAGAAGTTCACTCTCGACGTGGTTCGGAAGTCACGTCAAGCCGTTGGTCCCTTTGCTGAATAACCACTGGTTCAATGCAACGTAAAAACACCATACAAAAAAAAAAAACAAACAAACATCTCGTTTCCGATGCAAAGGCTAAAACTCCTGACCAGTTCTCTATTAATATCAAAGAGGAAGTAGGATGACGCCACTGCGACTTATTAAATACTTGTTGGATGAAACTTACTGTATTCTTTGTGGTTCTCATGTAATTCATTACCTACTGCCAGTGACTTCGTCTCGATCAATTATTTTTGACTACCACTCATTCCTACCTACTTTGATTTCTACATAATTCGCTACAGACTGACTATACTCTGTTTTTTGTCATCTGTCCATACGCCTGTGGTGTTTTTGTATGGTAACACTGCGTCCCGGGCTTTAGATAGTTACGCTATTTGTAAGTTTTAGGTAAATAAAAGGATATCTAGGTGTACATTTGCAACTGAAAAGTGTTTTAATAATTTACTGTATGCGAATTACACCGTTAATATTCGAAATAGGATATTATTATAATATAATCGTTGAATGTAAGCTGAATGTAACTATCTAAAGCCCGGGCCGCAGTGTTACCATACAAAAACACCACCGGCGGATAGACAGATGAAAAAAAACAGAGTATAGTATATACTACAGTTACTAAGCAATGCAGTTCATTTTTTAATGCCTTTCTTTTCAATGGGATTTACCTCCATTTCACTGGATTTTTATTGTAATTAAATGGCTACGGCTGAGATAGTGATGAAATTTACTCCTGTTATCTAAAGTTTTTAAGGTAATATTTTGGTTGTTCGCTGGAATTTTAATGCAGTGTAAAATCTACTGGATTTAAATTCAAGATAATTGCCTATTTCGGCGCATTTTAATGTCGTTTATTTGGCACAGCCTACTGGTTGTGATTGCAATGTAATGAATACGTACTGATTGGAATTTAAAACCAATCAATAACCAACGGGCTAGTTAAATGAAACTTACTGTTTATTTGGAGAGATGTGTTTTAAAGTAATTTAATTATCGCTACTGGAATCCACTGAGACAGTTGTTAGTAAATTGAGAGTATTTCCAATTTGTGATCCGGTCTCATGCAATGCTTTCCAACATTCTTCATCTTTAAAGACAAGCCTGATTAACTGACGAATGTAAATGTGCTTATTTGGAGAAGCAGAAGGTTTATCTTCCTTTAAATAGAAATAGATCTAGTTTTAACTTAAGACTGAAAAGGAATCATTTGACCAAACTAAGAGCTCTGGCTCGTATATACTGGGGTTGATGAATCTCTTTTAACAGAGATTCAGAAAAATTAGAGCATGAACCTTAGCAAAACTTTGAGTATCGTTAGTAAGACTATGAGACTAGGTTTGTCCTCACTCAAAGCCTTCCACTGACATTGCTTGTTTGATTACAAGCAACTAATTCAAAATCTAGGCGTCATTCCTGCCTGCAAAGTCACTTTTGGGAAACATATCCATTCTATTTCTTCATCAGTACCACAAATAACTGCTATTTGAAAGTCATTCGAGGTCTTGTTTGTTTGTTTGTATGGTGTTTTTACGTTGCATGGAACCAGTGGTTATTCAGCAACGGGACCAACGGCTTTATGTGACTTCCGAACCACGTCGAGAGTGAACTCCTATCACCAGAAATACACATCTCTCACTCCTCAATGGAATGGCCGAGAATCGAACCCGCGACCACCGAGGTGGAAGCAAATACCATACCAACTACGCCACTGAGGCGCTTCATTCAAGGTCTTGGGAGACCTGTCTATGCTGAAGAAAAGATTTGAACACCTTTATTTTAACACGCGTTGAATATTACCCCTCAGTATTCTCTAGCAGCTGACTTGGATCTTAGATTGTTGAACAAAAACTAGAGTTCTGTCAAAATTCTCATTTTCACAGTTTCCCCGTTTCTTTGATTCCTTAATGCAGTTCAATACCACTGTTCTCAGGAAATTTGATTAAAAAACATGGAATAACCTTTCTAGTCATGAAGTCGGATCGCAGGCTCTTCTATTATTTCTCTTGTATAATTTATTGTTACTCTTATATTTCTTTTCCTGTACAGTACTCTACCCTGTTGGAGCTTTGACCTTGTAGTGTTGCACTGCCTTTCTAATTATGGTTGCAGCATGGCTAATAATAATAATAATAATAATAATAATAAACAATAATAAATAATAATATAATAATAATAATAATAAATAATAATAATAATAATAATAAAACAGAAGAAAAATGCCTCCTTCACTCAAAACTGCTAATGTACTGACAGTACTGAGTTTGTGCGTTTGTTTGTATGTGAGAGAGAGAGAGAGAGAGAGAGAGAGAGAGAGAGAGAATTTTCCAGTAAGTAAAACGTAACCTGTCTCAAGCTAAAAAAAAAAATATTAACAATAGTGAAATGAACAGTGAGTTGCTGTAAAAACGTCTTAAATATAAGACTCTAACCAGGAAAGAGAGAGAAAGAAGAGAAGAGTCAATTTCCATCAACTCTGAGCCAATCCTATATAAGGATTTTTCCATCATCTTTGTGCCAATCCCCTAAAAATCATCTCATCATATATCATGTGGTTTCCAGTTGAAAGGCAGACAGCGAGTTTGATAAGACTTTCCTCAAACTTGTTGATTTCGTCATAATCTTCCCTTTCGGGGAGCGATATGAGAAGTCAGCACGAAACTCCTCTGAGAAAGTGTTGCTCAGAGGAGACCTTCAACAATCTTCAACAAGTATTTCGTCTGCAACTCGCAAAGAACAGCCATTAGCAAAGACGTTGCAAAAGAATCGCAGTTAAATAAAAAGTTTAATTACAGTCCTCCACGTTCAAGAAGACGTTACAAAATATTACTCCGTTTTTCATAAGGGAATAACGAAACAAAAAATTATTTTTCATATCGGCTAAGAGAATATTTTAGAGCGGATGAAATTATTTTGACAACTCCAAGTCAGTTTTCTGTGGTTCTTTGGAAATATCCTTATATATATTATATATATAATATATATATATATATAGATATATATATTATATATAAATATATATATATATATATACACACACACACCACCACACACACACACACACACATACTATAGTAACATATATACATACAATATATATATGTATATATATTATATATATATATATATATACGAACCACACACACACACACATCACTACAACACACACACACACATATATATATATATATATATATATATATATATATATATATAATATATATATATATATATATATAAAACACGAAAATATTGCATGAATGGGATTCTTCCGACTCAGGCACAACACAATTCATTCTGTACCTTTCGCTGTACCAAAGGGTAGTCTTAATTGTTGTTTAGTGGAGTGGGAAGGTCAATATTTATTTTTACGTTCTTCCACCATGTTCCTGCTGTGTTCATGATAACTTCCAGGCTCTACCATTAGAATGGTTCAATTCATTAAGGTTAAATTTCCGAGAATGATGCGAGTAAAGAGAATAACATGTGCCATAAAATGTAACTCCACACTGACAGTGTGCAACGGTAACTATTCAAGTCGGTAACATACCATCGTCATCAAAGCAATCATTACCATAAACTAATTTACTTAGATTCAAAGGCCTCGCGAGGCTAAAAAAAAAAAATTACGAGGCTAATATAGAATATGTGAGAAGATACTACCGTCGTCTTATACATATTACCATATGTAGGACCCTTCAACACTATTCTTCGTTAATGAATAATTAAGCTCTCTGACATGATTAAACATCTTGGCGAGCTCTTCATTTGAGGGGTGAAAATACAAGCCTCCATCCTTACCGCTTGAAGTGAATCCAGTTAAATGTTACCCAAGTATGAGTTAAATGTTACACAAGTATGAGTTCAATGTTACCCAAGTATGGTAGAGACGGAGGAGGCGGAGCTCTTTATAAGTTCGTGCTCCTAAATCAAAGGTAGGCTTTAGTGCCTCGATCATTTCTTAACTGCCCTTACTGTCTACACATGTTCATCTTTAACCTATTTCACATCGCCCTCCTCTCGCTTTCACTACACATGCTAAGCAAGTTAAATGTCTTTTTTTTTCTCTTGCCCCATATGAATATTTTAACGTTATGAATACTAAGAACTCCATAACAAGGAATAGAGATGGATTCTTAAGCGTCCATTATGTCTGAAAAAATAGACTTTCATGCCCTACATTGTTAATTAACAAATCTACAACTAATATATTGGTGGATCACGCCTGATATAAACCCTACATAAAACGGATACCACAAACTAAAGGTTTAACATTTTCGAATAAACAAATATTTTGATGAAAATATTGCCTCAACTTTTCATTATCTGGTTTGCAGCAATTCTGAACAAATGAATTATTTTGCGATTCAAAAATATAATTACATACAGTGAATTTTTTGTCAGTTTCCCTTTATTCATTAAATAATCACTAAAAGATAGTGACGTTATCAACACTGTTATGTCAGTACATCAAAACCATAAAAGAATGTATATACAAAGAGATACGTATATCAACAATACAGTCAACAAATACACAAAACCAATACGAAAGAACACAGATACATACACACATATACACACAAACACACATAAAACTACAGTATAGATTTATAAAAAAACATTACACAGTATATATTTACCCTCATAGACCTAAAACATGTACGATGTTTCAGGCATATGAGGGATTATATGTGTAAAGTTTTATGAATTTGTAGCGTTGTGCTGAGTTCGTGTTCGTGTCTATTTACTAACCATTTTGTAAAATATACGCATTTTTAGTCCTGTGACATTCTTTTGTGTTGTATCATACATGTTTTTATGGTTTTGTTTTATTTACATTATAATATTGTTCACATAATTACGTATCTTTTAAAAAACAATGACTCTATTGTCGGCAAGTACTGTTAACATTTCTTATTGACGAACAATATTTTAAACAATTATACATTATATATATATATATATATATATATATATATATATATATATATATATATATATATATATATATATATTATATATATGTTTGTGTGATCAAACTATTTGTTCCAGTTGCCATTATTTTCCATTTATAAAGAAGTCGAATGTGTGTATGTGTATATGTAATATACAATATATATATATATATATATATATATATATATATATATATGTATATGTATGATATATATATATATATATATGTATATATACATATACACATACACATACATACATTCGACTTCTTTATAAATGGAAAATAATGGCAACTGGAACAAATAGTTGATCACACGAACATAATATTAGTTTCAACTCAAGTTGAATAAAAAAAAATACATGATAAGTACCTTTCTATTTACATTTCGGTTAAATGTCCTCAATGATGGGCATATTAGAAAAATGCTTCTAATAATTCTGTATGAACCAGTTACTAATACATGTGTTACATGTAGTAATTCTATAATTTGTGTTTGCGTAACGGAGTTTCGTCAACAATGTATTTCTTGAAAGTCACTCGATAACTAAGCTTGTAAAAATGTATCTCTCTCTCTCTCTCTCTCTCTCTCTCTCTCTCTCTCTCTCTCTCTCTCTCTCCGTCACCCGTCATACCTTATGACATCTAAGTAATTTTCTTCATTTTTAGAAGACATGAAATACAAGTTTGAATATATTCATAACAAATCGAGCACACCTTTACTATTTTTGCAAAGGTTACATAATAAGCTACGAAAATAAGAACATAAACTTTATCTAAAATTCTAATACATTTGACAAGAGGAGCTTTATCCGACAGGCACTGCCGTTCACTAACTTGATGTTAATACATTATATACATGCTGCAAGTTTCGAAAGGCTTAATTCAAAGACACGGCTTACAACATATCCAAAGGTGGGTGCCTTAGCTTTGGAAATGTTCTGTTTTATTAAAGATATAAATATATATGTATAATATATATATATATATATATATATATATATATATATATATACAAACGCGTGTGTGTATACACATAAAGATATTTACACATTATATATATATATATATACTACAATACACACACACACACACACACACACACACACACACACACACACATATATATATATATATATATATATATATGATATATATATATATATATATTATACACACACACAGACACACACACACACACACACACACACATATATATATATATATATATATATATATATATATATATATATATATATTCATTACTATTAAATATATATATTTAATAGTAATGAACTGACAAGCATAGCAGTCAGGATTCATTCTGAAGATTCCTCCATACAAGCTTTAAAAAATATATCGAAATTGATTAAATTCGACACTTGCAGCATCCAGGTAATGTAATCATCATAATATATCATACTGACAATGGCACATCAATCTCATCTGATGCACAAATATATATCGGATATCCTATTAATCAGAGTGCATAATCCATTACATAATCCATTACATATATTAACAGTTATATCTAAGATCGCCTCTTGAAATTTGATAGTATGGGTGTAATATCGTGACACCTGATAGCGCATATAAATCACAGAAATAATTTCATGATGATCACTGACAGCAACTACGAATGATGGTGATACTGATAGCAACAAATGGCCAAACAGCATATACTGACAATAAATCAAATAGCGATTACCATCATCACATCTCAACACTGCAAGAAATGAGGGATACCTTCCATCTTTTGTGACAATGTTGACGCAATTATATTACATGATTTAATCTTTTCCTATTAAGAAAATTGGGAATCGAGAGGCGACACCATTTACATATGATTACTGGAGTCATTTCGTATGATTAGGTATCCTAATATCTTTATGAAAGAAAAAAAAACACTGAGACTATATGCTTAATTTTGTTTATTGCTGCGCTGTATTTTATCTCAGCTCCCATCCACCAAGACAACTTACTTTTCAATTTCATCTAACGCATAACCTCATATTTATCCCATTGTTATGATGAATTCAATGCTATGCTAGATAGTCTAAAGTCGTGGAATTAAGATCCAAGGCGAGAAAGGACTTTAAGAAAATAACGTTCATTATAATTCATATTTTTTTAAAAATGAACGGATAACCATCAGCCAATCCACAACACTGAGGCTTTAACCGTGCTAAGCTTTACAGTCTCAAGGTCTCAAGAAAGAAAAATCTCCCTCTTAAACGACGTTCTGCCATCATGAATACCTTTTCAAACGATGCAGAAACCGGCAGCAGATGGGAACGAAATATTGAATTACAATGACATTATGAAATCAGTGATATAATTATTAGTGAGGAAATTACACTTATTAATAGAAATTTAATATTGCATCACTAGCTTGGTAGGAATAAATAATGCATCATTAATATCAATGAGCACAATATATTTCATTACCAATCATCTACACTGCCGAGTTCACTACATTCCCTTACACATGAGTACTTCATAATTCTCTTTTTATAATTTCCTTTCCAGCTGTTCGGCTGTTAAAACAAAAACTTCTCATTTTCTTCGTAGGGGGCAAATTATTTTTCAGTACTTTACTTCTACACTTACACTTCGCACTCGTGAAAACTGAAAGAGAAAACATTTACATCTAATTACCAAATGGGGCATCGCAAAATCCTGTAACTAAAACAATCCCATTTGAAAGTTTAAGGATGTACAGAAAAACGATTCAAAACGAAATTAAAACATGCTATTTCAGTTTTGAAAACCTGAAATATTAACTTACGATGAGAGCGCAAGTTTAAAAGCAGATATGACAACGTAACCATTATAATAATACCATGAGCAACAGTAGCAGAATCTAAATTTGCAAATTAAAGCGTAAAGAAGTTGAACCACGTGATTCTAAGTACAAGTTAAGTAGCGTCTAAGTGTAAAGAAAGTGACCGCAAGATACAATCGATAACATGCTCACTTAGTGGTTAAGATCTTTTATAGTATATCAAATATTTCTAGACTGCTACCTGCGACGTTTTCCTTTTAATCATTTGCATTTTTATGAAAATATTCTCTCTCTCTCTCTCTCTCTCTCTCTCTCTCTTCTTGCTTGGTGAGTCGTACCCGCGTGAAGTCAGATTAATCAACAGATATCACAAGTTTAACATACGACTAGAATTTGAGAAATATCTAGAAGTGTTCGTGAACTATCGGTGATAAGATTAGTGTGAAAATAGTAGGATAAAGCGTCTTCTAAGTTAGTTTATCAAGTGTAATACTATAAATCAGAACAAGATGGCAGTAAGTTCCAACTGCGGGAAGAGGTGGCGTAATTTGGCGTGTCTAGCAGATTCGCAATACGATGAGGTAGCAGGAAGGGAACTGGCATTTCTCATCTATGAAATCAGCAACAGTCCTAACCAAAAAGATACAAAAGCATTCATAGATATATTAGAAGGATATAATCCTTCAAACTGGAACAAATCTAATGAAAATATCTTGAAAATAATTGAAGAAGTTCCAAATAAAATCCAAGTGGTCAAGAGACTCATAAAGAAAATATACATAAACCAACATATTCCGACAAAGAAAATGAATAAGGTGAATCTTGTGAATATCCTAATTGATGCATTAGGAAAAAGAATGCCAAAAGCATGCAAACTGTGTAATGTTTGGTATAGCATAGTCAATCCACAAAACCTAATCAGAAAAGAAAATGCTGCATGCAAACATTCCGACCCATCCACAGTGTGCTGAGGTAATACAAGATTTGAGAAAAGATACAAGAATTTTTTTTGTTCAACATGTCTATCATGGATAGACAATGTTATTAAATCAAGAATGAATGTACAAATAGTTGAGGATGAAGAAGAAGAGGAAAGAGGAAGAAGAAGAAGAAAAAGAAGAAGAGGAAAAACTGGAAGAGAAGTAAACAAAAATGAAATGGACAGAAAAAAATAAGGAAAACAAAGAACAAGATAAAAGTATGGATGCAGAGATACTCATTGATACTACATATGAGGCAATAAAGCAGCATACCTACGAAGAAATAAATTACGATATGACAACAGAAAAGCAAATCCCGAAGAGGCTCTACCTAGATCTATACAATGACGGGAAAGAGGAAAATATAGACAAGAAAGACAAAATCTGCAACCTTTTGAAAAAAAGGGAATTGCAGATTTGGAGAAAGATGTTACTACAAACATCCTAAGATATGTCAAAACTATGAAATATATGGTAAAATGTGCATACTTAGATGGATATGGGGATGATTGCAGAGATCTGCATCCAAAAAATATGTAAAACCTAAAAAAGAAGGAAAAGGATGTAAGTTCGACAAAAAATGCAAATATATGCACCCTGTAGCCATGAATCATAATCAAATAAATAACCAACCAAGTAATAAAATCCAAAATAAGAAAAGAAACAAATAAAGAGAGAAATCAAGAATATCAGGTAAAAGAGAAAAGCAAACCACCAATGAGATATGCAGAGGTGTCAGCAAAAAATTTCAAAGCATCAGCTCCGAAATTCTACTCAAGAGATAATAACTGTATTTATTATGCAAGAGGATATTGCAGAAACGGAGAAAATTGCAGATTCAGACACAAAATGAATAATTATGATGAAGGAAGATCAAATATTATGGAAAAGTTGGATTTTTTAATGTCAGAATTTCTGGAAATGAAAAAAAGAACAACATACCAGAACAGGAAAGAGACATGGGAAAATCCTTATTACTACCAGTATTAAATGAAGGAGAAAACACGCAAACCATCATAGTGATGAATGCGCAGGGTTTAGTTACGAGTAACTCAAAAAGAAAAATAGAGTACTTAGAAGAACTAACCCAAAATGAAAAGAAATAGATATAATGAATATAAGTGAAACCTGGTATTCCCAAGAGGACTGGGAATGATGATCAAATAAAAGGGTTCCAAACTTATAGATCAGATAGAAAAAATAGGAATCAAGGGGGAACCGCAATATATGGGAAAGACAAAAAACAAGGAAAAATATATGAGAAATATAGTAATCAGAATGTGAAACAATAGCGGTAGAATTTGAATCTTAAAAATTGATGAAACATAGTAATATATAGACCTCCTCAAATAACTAAAGAGTTTGACTTAATAATTGAAAAATTGGATGATATATGTAGAAATCACAAGGACTGGACTATTCTCCTATCTGGTGACTTCAACTTTCCTTTCGTAGAATGGAAAGAACGAATAGGGAGATTGTGGTTGTACTTATACATATAAAAAAGAGAGCTAAATAGTAGTGCAGAAGATAAGAGGCAATTTGAAAAGCTATTAGATATGCTACTAGAATACAACATTCAACAAATAAATCACCTGCCAACAAGAAAGGAAAATACTTTAGACCTAGTATTCTGTGAACGAGATGAATTATGTTAAAGAAATAATAGTTTATAATGCGAATATTTCAGACCATAATGTCATAGAATTAACAGTTCATTCCAAAGCAAGTGAAAATAGAGATAAGCAAGAAATGAAAAAGTGGGAAGGATATGGAAAATACAACTTCTACAGTAAAAATATAAAATGGTCAGAAATTAATGAAGAATTAAACAAAGATTGGGATAACATTTTCGTAAGTGATGACATAAGGGTAAATACGGAGATATTATATAAAATATTGGAGAAAATAGTGGAAAAATATATACCGAAGAAGAAAAGTAAACATCATTCATGCATACCAAGAGACAGAAGGATCTTGTTCCAGAAAATCAGAAAGTGGAAAAAAGGTCTTGCAAAAGAAAAAAATGCATGGAAAGTTATAGAACTAAAAAGTAAGATAGAAAATGCAGAACAAAAGATTATACAATCAAAAGAAAATGAAAAACGGGACTTGGAAGAAAAAACCCTATTAAATATCAAGCAAAACCCCAAGCTATTATACTCATATGCGAAGAAGATGAATAAAAGAAGAATAGAAATAGGCCCTCTGAGAATTGAAGGGAGATTAACGAATGAAAAAAAGGAAATTTGGCAACATACTGGCAGAACGATTATAAGAGAGAATTCACCCCTAGAATAGATAATGAAGATAATGATATAGAAGTAAGGGATGAAAATAGTGAAATATTTAGCTGACATAGATATTAATGAAGCTGATGATTGTGCAGGCTATTAATGAAATTAAAAATGGAGCTGCTGCAGGGCCTGATGGAATTCCTGCTATTTGTTAAAGAAAGTAGTTCATTCTATCGCAAAGCCACTTGCAATATTAGTAAGACAAAGTGTAGATACAGGCAAGATTTATGAGGAGCACAAATTAGCATATATTACCCTACTTTCAAAAGTGGATCAAGACTAGAGGCAAGTAATTATAGGCCTGTGAGTCTAACATCACATATTATGAAAGTGTATGAAAGGGTAATGAAGAAAAATATTATGAAACATTTTAATAAAAAATAATTTGTTTAATAAAGGACAACATGGTTTCGTACCCGGAAAAAGTACACAAACCCAACTGTTAGTCCACCGTGAGAACATATTCAAAAATATGAAAAGCGGAAATGAAACAGATGTGGTTTATTTAGACTTTGCAAAAGCTTTTGATAAAGTAGACCATAATATATTAGCGAAGAAAATTAGAAAACACAATATCGTGGATAAAGAGGAAGATGGTTAAAAGAATTTTTACACAACAGAAAACAGATAGTTATTGCAAACGACGAGAAATCGGATGAAGTCAAGGTAATATCCGGTGTGCCGCAAGGTACGGTGTTAGCTGCAATACTGTTTGTTATTATGATTGAAGACATAGACAATAATGTGAAGGATTCGGTAGTGAGTAGTTCGCAGATGACACAAGAATAAGTAGAGAAATTACTTTGATGATGATAGGAACGCTCTACAAAGAAACCTTAACAAAGTATATGATTGGGCAGAGGTAAATAGGATGGTATTTAACTCTGATAAATTTGAATCAATAAATTATGGAGACAGAAAAGAAAGCTATATGCATATAAGGGACCTAATAATGAGACCATCACAAATAAGGAAGCAGTTAAAGACCTTGGTGTGATGATGAATAGGAACATGTTATGCAATGATCAAATAGCAACTCTGTTGGCAAAATGTAAAGCAAAAATGGGAATGTTTGTTACGGCACTTCAAAACAAGAAAAGCTGAACACATGATTTATGCTTTATAAAACATATGTTTCGTAGTCCACTTGAATATTGCAATATGATATGGTACCCACACTATCAAAAGGATATTGCACAAATAGAGAGTGTACAAAGGTCCTTTACAGCTAGAATAGAAGAAGTTAAGGACCTAGACTACTGGGAAAGACTACAATTCTTAAAAATTATATAGTCTAGAAAGGAGAAGAGAACGCTACATGATAATTCAGGCATGGAAACAGATAGAAGGAATAGCAGAAAATATCATGGAACTAAAAATATCAGAAAGAGCAAGCAGAGGTAGATTAATAGTGCCCAAAACTATACCAGGAAAATAAGGAAAGCACACAGGACATTAATCCACTACGCACCAGCATCGATAATGCAGCGTCTATTCAATGCGTTGCCAGCCTCATCTGAGGAATATATCAGGAGTGAGCGTAGATGTGTTTAAGAATAAGCTCGACAAATATCTAAACTGCATCCCAGACCATCCAAGATTGGAAGATGCAAAATATACCGGAAGATGTACTAGCAACTCTCTGGTAGACATTAGAGGTGCCTCACACTGAGGGACCTGGGGCAACCCGAACAAGATGTAAGGTCTGTAAGGTAAGGTAAGGTCTCTCTCTCTCTCTCTCTCTCTTTCTCTCTCTCTCTCTCTCTTTGGGCACAACAACTGCCTCTGCAAGATTACAACCTTATAAATCACACTAGTTGAATCGCATTTCAGGAAAGAAAAATCAAACCACTATGAAAATCATCACTTTATATTTCTCCTAAGAATATGCAGCCAAATTAAAATTTTAAAAGAAAAATATATATATGAAAAATAGATGGTGCTACATCCACAATATTCAAGTTTTAATTTGCTTCTTAAAACCCCCAATGGAAGTGGCAGCCGAGTTTCATACCATTCGATTATCTGTGGCAGCTGAGCTGCCGTGTTAATTCTCGAGCAAGTGCCTCTCATTTGCACGTGTAACACTTAATGCAAATGTTAATAGCACCTAATTCCTTGCTGTTGCTTAATGATGACGGGTTTAATACAAGAGCAATATGTCGATATGATAACAGAGCTGGCTTGAAGCAAATTGCTCGAAATGCAATGGTGTCTTCGTCATTTCCATCGCATTTATAGCTTCAAGATATGATGATAACATTTAGTGTTAATATTTCACTTATTGTAAGAGAGAGAGAGAGAGAAAGAGAGACTTTGGTTGAAATTCCCATGAGAAACGGTGTTGGAAAGTTCATTTTAAATTTTGCCTATTACTTTATTAGGAGAAAATTCATCTGAGATTCCTTGAGAAAACTGCGGTTAACAGATACTTTTAATCTTTTGCTTCTCATTCCATAAGAGAGAGAGAGAGAGAGAGAGAGAGAGAGAGAGAGAGAGAGAGAGAGAGAGAGAGAGAGAGAGAGAGAATTTACGTTACGTTATTTTGAGAAACAATTGTAAAAAAGTACTGTATGACACAACAACTATTCATTTATATAACTTTATTGAAGTAGCACGTTTAACGATTTCAGTAATAACCATTCCAAAAACGATCAAAAGAGCAAAACGTTTAATTAAGACCCCATCATAATTCAAGCCTTTATTAATTAATAATAATAATGTACTTCCATTCAGCCACACCAGCTCAGGTCGCTTGATCATCATCAATGACGCGTCTGTCAATCACTGAATGACCTTTCAATAGACAACGACTCTTTTCGAAAATGAATCCGTCCATGGACACTCAGTCTCTTTGAAGCTTCGGAAACGGGTTACGGAAGGGCTCATTCAACCTCGACGCATCACCGTAGTAAGTCTGACTCATTCATCCTTAATTGAAGGGCCGCAGTGATTCCTTAAAGGTTACAGCTTAACAATCCGTATTTCAGTTCAGCATCGCACTCCAATGCTCTGGGAGACTCACGGGAATGAATGAAAACTAATTATAGAAGTACAGAAATGGATGAAAATTGAATAGATAAAATGAATACTTCAAAAATTAAGCGATGAAATTAATGATCTGAAAGGGTAATGAGTAAGACTTGAATATTTTAAAAGAATAAATGATTTAATATACATCTCATATTAGACTTTCAATCCTCGATGAATCGACCATTTGGGTTAATAATTATGCAATAATAATTATATAAAGGATACGAGCAGGTTTGAAATACCTTTATGCAAGGCCCTTTAACGTGAATTATCTAAAACTTACTTAATGCTCTCAAGGTAAACTAGCACTATGTGCAGAAATGCCTCGACCTGTTTGTATCTAATTAAGACAGATAAAACTCTCAAATAAACGTCTGCCTACGCACGAGAGAGAGAGAGAGAGAGAGAGGTCGCAGGTGGCGTAAAATGGTATTCGCTTAAGGAAGCCGTGGAAGATGAAAAGCCATTTACATAACGGAGTCTTCACGTTTCATCCTGACTGCGAGATTTTCCTCAGGTAAACATCCGCTGGCTGTTGCATTACCGGAGACTGAAAAAACAAGGAATATACGCCCACTACATACGGAAGGAAATATTCACGCACACACACGCGCATTTTAACACCAAGACATTTACGAGGACCAAGGGAACCATTTGCTCAGAAGCATAAAAACACACTTACAATTGTAGATGCAAACACGAAAGCTTAGCAAGGACTAAAAGAAAGATTAATTCTGGAAATACTCACAGATACCCACTAGGTATGATGTCCAAGCAGGAGGGCTTCGTCTGTGCAGAAACACGCTCAAATACCCAAAACGACATATATGAAAATATGTCTCCGGGTCGCCAATTTAATGTAACTTCGTGAGTTGGTGCAAAACTAAGAAATGCTTCATACTTCAGTGAACAGTGGGGATAAGGTATCTAAGTCCCCCAGTTCCATAATATACATTTCTACATACTTGTATACACACACACACACACACACACACACACACACACACACACACACACACACACATACACATATATATATATATATATATATATATATATATATATATATATAAAATGAATAGGATGGAGAAAAAGCCAGCGTAACATCATACATGTATTTTCCAAATTTTCGAGACTTTGGGTCTCATCATCAGGGCTGTAAAACATACAAAACATACAAATTAAAAAGACTCAGTATTAATATTAAATATTAATAAAAATGGAAGTACATAAAAGTTAAATATAATAATTTAAAAAAATGAACTAAAAAAAAAATGAACTAAAAAAATTTTTATATATATATCAAAAAAAAAAAAACTTAAAAAAGATGAAGAATTCTTAAAAGTTAGTACCTATCTCTATGGAGTTAAAAAACTGAGTGACGTTGTCTGGTTTGGAAAGAAGAACGTCAACTATGCTATATATAGGACTGTGGAAGAAGTCTGACCATTTAATGGGGGCACAAGCTGTTTGATTGTTAATGACTCCAAAACAGAGAGAGAATAGTCGTTGGGCGCTTGGGTGACAATACGAAAATCCTTATATGAAAATGATGTTTTACATTTATTACAATGTTCTCGTATGTTAGAAAATTCTTTCGTTTTCAAAGTACATCCCGTACGGTTGGGACTGACTCCGAGATGAGAGTCGATTCTGACTTTGAGCAGTCTTTTGGTGGCTCCCACGTATTTCCCGATCTTACATTTCGGGCAAGTAAAGCAATATACCACCAAAGACCGCATCAAAGCCGGAAGTTTATCTTTGTGGGAGAACAAAGAACCCAGAGTTTTAGGATTTTTTGCTATCAAAACTTAAGATTCACAGCCGGAAAAGTTTCCTGAATGACTTTTTGTATTTGCACCTTAAATGTGTTGGACTGAATGAAAGGTATCGATGCATATATTAATAATTTAGGCACGTTCGGTACAAGTTGACGTGGCTGAAATTTATCATTTAAAAAGTTATTGACATATTTCAAGAATAAGGTTGGAGGATACGAATTATTTTTAAAAAACTGAAGTAAAAATTGTATTTCAATATGGAAGTTATGCCAGCTGGAAGACAACGTATAAGCACGATGCAATAGCGTGGAAATACTATTTAATTTAAATGTTATGGAACAACTGCTATAAAAGTTAGTACCTTGACCTGTGAACGTCGTTTTTCTAAAGACGCTCGTATTAAAACCATGTTCTGTCCTAGTAATTAAAACATCTAAAAAAGCAAGTTGGTTGTCGTGTTCATGTTCGATTGAGAAATTTATATTAGGATGTAGGCCATTGATATATTCCAAGAAAGCTTCAGCTGCTTCTCGGGACCTAAATAGAGCAATAGTGTCATCCACATATCGCTTATAAAAGAGAGGGCGATATGATAAGGGACAACCATCCAGCATTTGTTCCTCAAAAGAGCACATAAAGGCATTAGCCATAACTGGGCCAAGTGGTGATCCCATTGAAACACCATCGACTTGTTTAAAAACTTTCTTGTTAAAAATAAAGTGAGTGTCCTGCACTGCAATTTCAAGAAGTTTCTTAAAATTATCCTTATTAAAACCATGATATAAAATATTTTCTTCGTAAAAGATCTTATCTAAAATGATGTCAACCGTCGCCTGCAACGGTATGTTCGTAAAAAGAGATGCGACATCCAAACTCACCATATATAAGTCAACATCCTGTGGTAGAAATATCAGGTACAAGGTTTAGCAGAATTGAGTAAAACGTATTCATTATTTGCAAATGGCTGTAGCAATGGTACCAAGAATTTTGCAATCTGGTAATTTGGGGTATTGTATGCCGCCAAAATTGGTCGTAAGGGAACCCCATCTTTATGAATCTTAGGAAGTCCATACAACACACCATAGGATGAACCTGAACAATACAATTCTTGGTAAGTGCTTTCAGCTATAATATTCTGATCTTTGAGACTTTTGAGTAATCTATTGATTTTATCCTCCACCTTAAATATAGGTTGATATGTTGGAACACCTATTTCAACAAATTTAGTGGTATCTTCAAGAATATTATCCATTTTCTGTACATAGTCATTTTTATTTAGTATCACCGTGCCTCTTCCTTTATCCGGTCTGGTTATGACAATGTCTGGGTTATTGGATAAGGTTTAGTAGCATATAATCATCTTTACGAAAGAAAGGAAACCAGGTTACTACATAATTTAGAAAAGTTTTGTGAGCAATGCTTTGCAAGTCTCTCTGTAAACTGGGCAAGTCACCTGGGAGTTGTAACGACCGAAGTCGTCCAAAAAGGATTTCTAGTGGCAAATAAAAATTACTAAAACTTGGTTTAAAATTTGGTAAACAAAAATCAAGGCCCAAAGACAAGATGAATTCTTCTCTCTTAGATAAAACATAGTTAGAATAATTAAAAACAGTGGTTTTGGAGTCTACGAATTTTGGGATCTGGATACCTAAACGATCTAGTTTTCTAAAATGAGTATTTTGAACATTTACTGAATAAGAGTTAACAGTTTTGGTAAGTACATGTTTTACATATAGAAAGTCGATGAATGATACAGTATTTTCTATGACATTATACAGAGATCTTGATGTATCTTTATGTTTAGTAATAAGCTTTTCCTTGTGTCTGATCTCAATATCCAATAGTTGTCGAGTGGCATCATAGTAGAACTGGGAGTGATAAAGTGTGTTGCGGTAGACTTTAAACTTGACGAAATTGGGAGTGATATTGTTAAGTCTGCAGTATTGGAGGAAATCCAAATCGAGTTGTGCCTTCAGACCTCTTCTTAGTGAAGTCTCCAAATGTCGATAGGTACGAAGAGTCTGCTGCCCAAATTTAGTCCTCAAGTATGCAGGAAGGTTGGGGCATCTGGAACGCCGTAGATTTAAAATGAATAGGATGGCATAACTTCCATATTGAAATACAATTTTTACTTCAGTTTTTTAAAAATAATTCGTATCCTCCAACCTTATTCTTGAAATATGTCAATAACTTTTTAAATGATAAATTTCAGCCACGTCAACTTGTACCGAACGTGCCTAAATTATTAATATATGCATCGATACCTTTCATTCAGTCCAACACATTTAAGGTGCAAATACAAAAAGTCATTCAGGAAACTTTTCCGGCTGTGAATCTTAAGTTGATAGCAAAAAATCCTAAAACTCTGGGTTCTTTGTTCTCCCACAAAGATAAACTTCCGGCTTTGATGCGGTCTTTGGTGGTATATTGCTTTACTTGCCCGAAATGTAAGATCGGGAAATACGTGGGAGCCACCAAAAGACTGCTCAAAGTCAGAATCGACTCTCATCTCGGAGTCAGTCACCGTACGGGATGTACTTTGAAAACGAAAGAATTTTCTAACATACGAGAACATTGTAATAAATGTAAAACATCATTTTCATATAAGGATTTTCGTATTGTCACCCAAGCGCCCAACGACTATTCTCTCTCTGTTTTGGAGTCATTAACAATCAAACAGCTTGTGCCCCCATTAAATGGTCAGACTTCTTCCACAGTCCTATATATAGCATAGTTGACGTTCTTCTTTCCAAACCAGACAACGTCACTCAGTTTTTTAACTCCATAGAGATAGGTACTAACTTTTAAGAATTCTTCACTTTTTAATTTTTTTTTGTTTATATATATATAAAAATTTTTTAGTTCATTTTTTTTTTTAGTTCATTTTTTTAAATTATTATATTTAACTTTTATGTACTTCCATTTTTATTAATATTAATATTAATACTGAGTCTTTTTTAATTTGTATGTTTTGTATGTTTTACAGCCCTGATGATGAGACCCAAAGTCTCGAAAATTTGGAAAATACATGTATGATGTTACGCTGGCTTTTCTCCATCCTATTCATTTTAAATCTACGGCGTTCCAGATGCCCCAACCTTCCTGCATACTTGAGGACTAAATTTGGGCAGCAGACTCTTCGTACCTATCGACATTTGGAGACTTCACTAAGAAGAGGTCTGAAGGCACAACTCGATTTGGATTTCCTCCAATACTGCAGACTTAACAATATCACTCCCAATTTCGTCAAGTTTAAAGTCTACCGCAACACACTTTATCACTCCCAGTTCTACTATGATGCCACTCGACAACTATTGGATATTGAGATCAGACACAAGGAAAAGCTTATTACTAAACATAAAGATACATCAAGATCTCTGTATAATGTCA
>NC_087216.1:5038562-5046062 GCF_015104395.2 Macrobrachium nipponense
CTCTCTCTCTCTCTCTCTCTCTCTCTCTCTCTCTCTCTCTCTCTCTCTCTCTCTCTCACTTACATTATAAAAACTCTAGATGACGACCAGAGCTACTTGTAATTTCAGATCACTTCCGCAACCTTGAAGTTACTAGAATCAAGACTTACGAAAGAGAGCAAAAATTTGCTAAATTGTTCCTTTCCTGACAAAAGAGGCTACATTCTTTCAAGAATTATTTATCGGCAAAGTATCTAAATTCAAAAATTTCAAAACCAAGACGCCTTATCTTACTTGAGCCCCCGAAAACAAGCGCGTAAACAAAAACAAGCAATTGGGCCAGTTGCAATATCCAATACTTTTTTTAAACCATATCTGCAGGTTGTTCGTCTCTCTCTTGCGCCAATCTTTCTATCTAATAAATCTTCTCCGTTGTTAACTACAGCAACAATTGCTCTCTACTTAAAGGTATCTCTCTCTCTCTCTCTCTCTCTCTCTCTATCTGTCTCTTTCATCTCTTTTCGCTGTCTACCCTCTCAGTGGAAAGATCACCTTTTACATTTCATCTCTTATCTCCTTCCTCCCCTCCTGGGCCGTAAACAAGTCCACTTTACTTTTCTTTAAAAGTAAAAGGATCATTGCTTCCCCTACAATGCTCTCTCTCTCTCTCTCTCTCTCTCTCTCTCTCTCTCTCAGGCACACACACACGCACTCACTCACTCACTGTATATTTCATTTTTCATTGTAGCTCTTCGTACTCCCTCCTCCATCTATCTTATTTTTCCCCTTTCTCCCTCTTCCTTCTCCCCCTCCCTCCCTTTTTCCCCAAGGGAGATAGGGCGAGAGAAGAGCAGGAGCCGAGAGCACAGAGAGAGAGAGAGAGAGAGGGAAAGTTTCTCAGGAGTTGGGAAGTCCCGCCCAGGAATATCCGCCCTGAAGAAGTTGAATTACTGGAGACAATACGAATTGTTTCACCTCTCATGAAATAACCTTCGACAGAAACGTAGAAACGAATTAAGGACTTTTCTCTATAATTTTGCTCTTTATTTCTAAGTCTCTTTTTTTTTCTTTGATTTTAGTCTTTATTTTCATAAGGTCTCTTATTTTAAAGGGGCTAACAAAATTTTTAGTTCTACCGGATACAGTGTTGAGGTACTTATGAACACAATATTTACATTAAATTGTATTCGTAAACGTTTATCTTAGCATAAATAAATCTACATAATTTTTGAGCATACATGCACACTAATACACGTGTGCGTATTTCATAACACAATCTCTCTCTCTCTCTCTCTCTCTCTCTCTCTCTCTCTCTCTCTCTCTCTCACTACACATACAAATAAAATACACACGCACACACATACACACACACACATATATATATATACATATATATATATATATATAGATATATATATGTGTGTGTGTGTGTGTGTATATATATGTATATATAGATAGATATATGGATATATATACATATATATACATATATATACTATATATACTATATATATATATAATATATATATATATATTATATATATAATAAAAAAGGGTTGTAAATCCTGACCGGATTTGGCTTTATTGCTAAACCATTTACAAAGCCTTCTGAAAATGGCTTGGCGAGAAAGCCAAACCAGTCAGGGCTTACAACCCCTTTCCATTTTTTTCTGTGGATGTTTAATAATACATAAATCAAGTTTCAAAATTATTTTAATCACATACACACATTATATTATGTATATATATATATATATATATATATATATATATATATACACACATACATACATATGTGTGTGTGTGCGCGTAAGTTTAGCATGAGGTATACATGCCTATTTTTTTCTTTATATGTGTACTATGCATGTGTGATTGTGAATGGAGAGATTCTGAAAGAGTGTAACCGTAGAATGTTTGGATTCATGGCACGAGTACAGTAGGTTTGCGTATCATGAATGAACAATTGGTGGAGATGTGGTATCATGAGTCTGAAAATAAAGACTGAGAAGGTTTGGACATCCGATGAGAAGGGACGAGGAAGACTTGGCTAGAAAAGCTGTAGATATGGAGGTAGCAGAGGAACCTGAAGATAACTCATTTTACGCCTACCTCCCAGATAGAGGAGAAAAAAACGGACGTGAAAACGTTTCTGGTGGTGATGTATCCATGAATATATGCAGTCTGTTTCACTATTCCTCAAAATTCAAAATCAGTAACCCATTTATACAGTCAAGCCTCTTGACATGTTAATCGAATGAATCTGATCGAGGTCACTTGAAACTTATATCAGTATCCGCTCTCTGTCGTATGTCCGGAAAAAAAATTTTTGTTTTGGAAATAAATGACCAAACTAACTACGGCCCATGACGGCTATTAGATACAATCAGTATTGGCTATTAACGAGTATATTTCAAACGTGTCCCATCCCGGATATAAGAGAAAATGTGTGGCCCAAATGACGCGATAGAAGCGACATTATCAATTTCGGGCACAAAATGCTCGTTTCTGCACAAACGGTCCAGCTACAATTCACTTGACTAGGAAGCTCATCCGAACCCATTCATCCAACTGCAAATATTGACGGATGATGTCCATGTTACTAAGGCTGAAAAAAAGAGAAAAGAGAGAGAGAGAGAGAGAGAGAGAGAGAGAGAGAGAGAGAGAAACACAAAGGGAGAGAGAAACAGAGAGAGGTGGGGGGAGAGAGGGGAGACTGCGTTAAAAATTCCAGCCAACGTGTTTTTGCTGTTGTAGAGTTGTAGCGAAACAGAGTGAGAGCGAGGGTGAAGCAAATTGGTGGAACAATACCTGTGTCGCTGTGTGACCACTTCCACCAGATTGCCTCGGCGGCGGTGGAGGCGCCCCCCCCCCCCTCCCCTACCCACGCCCCTACACATCCTAGACCCCGGACGAATGGCTCCCTCACCCATACAAGTTCCCTTTCCCTTTTGCTTCCTTTCTTTCCCGACTGCTCTATTCTTCCTTGGCTTCAACTTACTCGTCGTGGTGCAATTTAGTGTCCGCGTTATTCTTTTCCTTGCTACTTATATTCCTCATCATTTCATTTTGTCATTCTTTACTTCACTTATTCGCCTCTGTATTTTTTATTTCCCCCTCCCTTTGCCCTGACTTTTTGCCTGTTGTTTTTATCCTGTTCCCTTTACCGATTCTGATTTTTTTTTTATTTCTTTTACTTCAGATTGACTGTTTCAATTCTGCTTTTGAATTCTACTCCATTTTCCACACTCTCCTTCTATTCTCGTTTTACACAATTTCACAATACACCACATTAAAAAAAATCCTCATAGTAGCACGAGTCTACAAATGGAGAAACAAATCCACAGTTATGTAAATGTACATATATTGAAATTTAAAACTTTAAGGATAGCTATTCTTAAATTTTTAAATCTAAATACATGTACATTTACATAACTGTGGATTTGTTTCTCGGTACACCACATTCTTATCTCCTGAATTTGAACTTAAGGAAGCCCGCACGTAAACATAAGTCCGCAATAAACTTTCTTGCACATAAATGCATAAAAACACGCCCATGTACAAAAGGTTGATATATCTACAAATCCTGATATATCTTCACATACGACAGAACGAAAGGAACCAAAGCAAAAAGCAAACGAAGACTCTGGAAGAATAACAGAACAAACATCTCTTCTCAGAAACGTTCCGAAGGGCTTCGCCCGGATTCGTAATCAAATTTGGAACGGAGTGCCAAAACAAGACGCGCGACAACAGAGAACTATAAACCCCAGGAAACAAAAACGAAATTCCAACTAATTGTTATTATTCTGGCATCTAGCAATGCATTCCTGCCTTTAATGTATGCATGTAAATGTGCATATAAACACTCACACACACATATATTTATATATATATATATATATATATATATATATATATATATATATATATATATATACACAGACATAATTAGTATAATTCCATTTGGGTAAAATCTATTCTTAAAGCAATGTGAAGTCGATAGCAGATTTTATTTGTGGCTTAACATTCACGAGCGCACATAGTCAAATGTTAACTAGTGCCAAAACTATCATGATTATCTACTTTTCATTTCACCAAATATATTACTGGCTATGATAAGTATACACATGCAATGTGTGTATATATGTATTTATGTATGTTTATGTATATATATATATATATATATAATATATATATATATATATATGTGTGTGTGTGTGTGTGTGTGTGTGTGTGTGTATGTGTGTGTACTTATTTAAGAAAAGGAAGCGAGATAAATGAATTTAACTAATAACAATGGAATTAAAACATTAAAATAATCTACATACATATTTCCCACACATTTAGCAAACAAAAATCTGTTTGGCAGAATCACAACTGGACTGAATATGAGAAACAAACGTTGGCCTGAACTGGGCCATAAAAAAAAAAAAAAAAAAGTGAAAATGGAATACTGGAGAACAGCACTAAAACAATATAATGAAGCAGCCGCGTGCGTTACAGTAGCATAATAAAAGCAGACAAAAAAATAAAACCTTCAAATGAACTTAGAGAGCAAGGCTAATCGTAATATTTTGCCCTACATCCAAATAAAACTTTAGGAATATCAATATCTTCTCGTTACGAGGACTCTCTGTAGCTAATCATAAAGATTCTCATGATACTGAGAGTTGAGGAAAATTGATTTAGTAAGACTCTCGAAAAAAAAACGAAATGCTGAAGAAAGAAAACGTTTATATGGATAGGAGATCAAGCCTGCCTTAATTAATGGGTACATGAGGTGATAAAGAATCGGTCCCATAAGGACTGCTCATCATCACAGCATTAATAACACTTCCTTTGCGTCCTTTCCACTAACAATGAATTTGTTTTTAAAAGCATCCCGTACACAGGATATTATTCATAATTCTTATTCGTCACTTCTAATTTCATTCTACTTTCACCATATAAGAAAATCTACAGGGACCAGGTGAAACAAACTCTGCAAAACTTTTATTTCCTGTCCCTTTGAATAATTCGAGTAACCGCCCCCACCCCACCACTTCTCTCTCTCTCTCTCTGTATGTATTTATATATATATATATAATATATATATATATATATATATATATATATATATATATATATATATATACATAACTTCAGGAAAGCCGAAGACACATGACGAGTTAAAAGGGTTTATTCGTTAAGAAACGTTTCGCACAAGGAACTTTGTGCATCATCAGTCTGTTAAAATAAAAGTACATTTTAAATTAATAAAAGCAAAATACAAATAAAAATTACAATCTAAAATTTTAAATTTAAGAATTATAATTTAAAAATTAGCATAATTCAAAGTTAAAAGTGAAATAAGAACATTAAAACACGACTACTAAAACACCAACCATTCGCTAGAAAGGAGGAGAGAGAATGACTAGAAATGAGATTGAGGTCAGAAAGAAGACTATGCCAGGTATAGCGGAGACGATGAACTACCGCTATTCAATGAGGGAACAAGTATTTTGATAAATAATGACTCGAGTGTTGTTAAATACTCAGAGTCCTTATTGTAACCTAAAATGGAGAAGTGCTGTTTCTTGACTTCGATCTTACATTTGATGGCATGATTTTTGATATTTGAATGCTCTGGTCTACTTAATCTCTGGCCAGTTCTAAAACTATACCCCATGTGGCTGCAATATCAGCATTTGCAACAGCCTCTTGGTAGATCCAACGTAAATACCAGGACATCCTGGGCACGTAAATTTATACACAACATTAGACCTCATAAAAGGCTGCAGACGATCTTTAAAGCAGAACAGGGAGCCAATTTTACTCGGGTTATTTGATATTAATTTTAATTTTAAGCATGGAATTTCACCTTCAATGATTTGAGTAAGTTTCTTTGACAGTTTCAGGTTGGAAATATAAGGAATCGAGGCATACCTGGCATAGCCTTCTTTCTGACCTCATCTCATTTCTAGTCATTCTCTCTCCTCTTTCTTAGCGAATGGTTGGTGTTTTAGTAGTCGTGTTTTAATGTTCTTATTTCACTTTAACATTGAATTATGCTAATTTTTAAAATTATAATTCTTAAATTTAAAATTTTAGATTGTAATTTTTATTTGTATTTTGCTTTTATTAATTTAAAATGTACTTTTATTTTTAACAGACTGATGATGCACAAAGTTCCTTGTGCGAAACGTTTCTTAACGAATAAACCCTTTTAACTCGTCATGTGTCTTCGGCTTTCCTGAAGTTATGAATATATATGGAAGTTCCTGCATATCCTATATATAATATATATATATATATATATATATATATATATATATATATATATATAATATCATCTGGCTTTTGTACCGACATATATTATATAACCATAACCACAGAATAAACTGGAATCTGTCAGTAAAATTTATGGCAGCAAATTTTGGTACAAGAGCCAGATGATAGAGTCGGCTTTGATAAAACAAAGACAGGTAATCAACATCTAAAGGGGCGCATGGAATTCAGATGTCACAGATAAAGTCTTCCCTCAACCAACGCCAAAGAAGATTAAAGAGAAATTATCAACCGGCGTGACCTAGTTAAGTGGCTACCTGTGCATGGATCTCTGTAACTTTTCTCATTCATTATCTACTTGAAGAGAGAGACAACAGTCTCTGAAATATAGCACTTAATTTCTATATTTTGGTCTTTTTATGGGCTCCTTTTATTAGATATATATGTAAAGATGCTCCTTAACAAAGAACATTTCCTTTTGTCTCCATGAGAGTCAACGCTGATATCTATCAATTCAAAGAATGTAATTGTCAACACATACAGTAGCTCACCATATCCGTCGTCCTCTAACCATTTTCCATAGGTCAGCAAGAAATACAGTTTAAATAAGCAATATATATAATATACATATATATATATATATATATATATATATATATATATATATGATATATATATATATATATATATATATATATATATATATATATATATACTACCTCCTCTCTGCCATACTATAAAAAATAATAAAATAATAATATAATAATAATAATCATAGGAACACTAGGCACGATCCCAAGATCCCTGAAAAGGAATCTAGAAAAACTAGAGCTGAAGTAGCTCCAGGACTCATGGAGAAAAGAGTGATCCTAGAAACGGCGCACATAGTAAGAAAAGTGATGGACGGACTCCTAAGGAGGCAGGATGCAACCCGGAACCCCACACTATAAATACCACCCAGTCGAATTGGAGGACTGTGATAGAGCCAAAAAAAAAAAAAAAAAAAATAAATAATAATAATAATAATAATATATGTTATTCAAAGAAGAGCCAAAGTCACTCTCTTGCTGGAAATCAAGCTCCAGTGAAAGACAGATTCGTTTACAGAATATTTTCGAAATTCTTAATGACCGTGAAATTACGAACAGGAAAACAACCGTGAAGCTTAAAGAGGCGTTGCATTTTTGCCCCCCGTCATTCCAATTTCGTTATCGGAATTAATTACATTTATCGTGTTTCATACTTCGTTATGGG
>NC_087216.1:5051062-5076062 GCF_015104395.2 Macrobrachium nipponense
GTAATCTTCATAGGCACGAAGATATGGAGTAATTCAATTGTATTCCACATAGGGAAATGAAAACGGTTTATCTCGGAAAATGTCCAACAGTTTCGTCCTCCAATGAACCTCTTCTTGGAGCGTTTATAGAAGAGGTCCATTTGAGAACGAAACTGTTGGGCATTTTCCGAGATAAACCATTTTCATTGTCCTATTTGGAATGCAATTGAATATATATATATATATATATATATATAGATATATATATATATATATATATATATACACATATATACACACACACAGACACACACACACACACACACACACACACACACATATATATATATATATATATATATATATATATATATATATATATATATATATATCATATATATATATATATATATATATATAGATATGATCTTTGCACAGTAACTTCCAAACCTTTCGCTTCTTACATTTTGCTTCCCCGAGTTCAACTTAACTTTCTCTGTAATACAAGGAAGTTGTAATGATATCTACATAAACGCATACTTTTGTTCCTGCTCTCGCATTTGGACCAGCAATAGATGCCCGCTTCTGCAATGTGCCGCAATGGCCTGAATCTCTGAAACCTTATTAGGATCGACATTAAACAGAATGCTTACTAAGCCAGCTTGTTCAGGAATAAGGTCATTCAAGGATTTTTCTTTTAACAAAATATTATAAACACGACGGCGACACAAATGGATGCTGAAAACACATTTGCTTTCAGCTATTAAAATGGAGAAAGCAAGGCCAGAATCCTGAGAGAGAGAGAGAGAGAGAGAGAGAGAGAGAGAGAGAGAGAGAGAAACGTAAAGGATAGTTAAGCCCCAGTAAGTTCCGCTTGTCTCATTAACATAATCGCCGTGACGCGAAATTAGCGGTTTGGGGAGAAAGATTTTGAATTCGGAAATGCAATATTCCATGAAACGTGGTAATGGAACTACGTGTGCTCCTCGCCATACGAGATTCTGTTCTTAGAAGACTGACTGTGGTCCTTGAATATCCCAGAAGTTCTCTAAGTGTCAGCTCATGTTTATATGTCCATATATGCTGAGAGGTAATAATAATAATAATAACAATAATAATATAATAATAAAATAATAATAATAATAATAATAATAATAATAATAATAATAATAATTTTTTTTTTTTTTTTTTTTTTTGCTCTATCACAGTCCTCCAATTCGACTGGGTGGTATCTATAGTGTGGGGTTCCGGGTTGCATCCTACCTCCTTAGGAGTCCATCACTTTTCTTACTATATGCGCCGTTTCTAGGATCACACTCTTCTGCATGAGTCCTGAAGCTACTTCAGCCTCTAGTTTTTTCCAGATTCCTTTTCAGGGATCTTGGGATCGTCCCTAGTGTTCCTATGATTATGGGTACAATTTCCACTGGCATATCAGGTATCAGGTCTTGATACTTATCCATTTTTTGCCTTTCTTTCTCTTCAAAGCTGGTGTCCCATGGTATTGCGACATCAATGAGTGATACTTTCTTCTTGATTTTGTCAATCAATGTCACGTCTGGTCTGTTTGCACGTATCACCCTATCTGTTCTGATACCATAGTCCAGAGGATCTTTGCCTGATCGTTTTCTTTTTATCACTCCTTCAGGTTGTGCTTTTTACCACTTATTACTAGCAAGGTGCTGGTTTTTCTTGCACAGGCTCCAGTGGAGGACTTTTGCCACTGAATCATGCCTGTTTTTGTACTAGTTCTGTGCAAGTGTCGGACAATTCGCTTGCTATGGATTTTTGGTTTCATTTTTTCGTATTGCACTTCCTACATATGGGAGAGATGTTATTTCCATTTATCGTTCTTTGAACATATCCCTACTTGAGCTCTCCCCTCTGTAACCATTGCCATGTTCTTTAGTCTGCCTCAGTATTGTCCGTGGCATGTTGTTTGTGCCATTCCTCTGTTTTGTTTGTCATTTTCCTGTCTGTATATTTCTGGGTCTTCGACTACTTTTATCAATCCTTCTTCCCCCATGCACTCTTGAGCCACTCCGTCTTCAACTGGTTTTCAGATATTGCCCCCAGTGCTCTGTTCTCGATGTTGACGCAGTCCTCTATGCTTAGTAGTCATCTCCTCCTTCCTTTCTGTTATGTATAGTCTGTCCGTATTTGCTCTTGGGTGTAGTGCTGTGTGTATTGTCATATGTTTCCTAGTTTTCTGGTCTATCTTGCGGAGTTCTGCCTTCGTCCATTCCACTATTCCTGCACTGTATCTGATTACTGCCACTGCCATAATAATAATAATATCATAATAATAATAATAATAATAATAATAATAATAATAATAATAATAATAATAATAATTATTATATTATTATTATATTATTATTATTATTATTATTATTATTATTATATTATTATTATTATTATTATTATTATTGTTGTTATTATTATTATTATTGCTATTATTATTTTTTGTCTATCCTAGGAGTCCATCACTCTTCTTACGATGTGCGCCGTTTCTAGGATCACACTCTTCTGCATGAGTCCTGGAGCTACTTCAGCCTCTAGTTTTTCCAGATTCCTTTTGTTTTCAGGGATCTTGGGATCGATCATGCCTAGTGTTTCCTATGATTATGGGTACAATTTCCACTGGCATATCCCATATCCTTCTTATTTCTATTTTCAGTCTTGATACTTAATCCATTTTTTTTTTCCTTTTCTTTCTCTTCAACTCTGGTGTCCCATGGTATAGCGACATCAATGAGTGATACTTTCTTCTTGATTTTGTCAATCAACGTCACGTACCCTATCCGTTCTGTTACCATAGTCCCAGAGGATCTTTTGCCTGATCGTTTTCTATCATTCCTTCAGGTTGGTGCTCGTACCACTTGTTACTGCAGGTAGCTATGGTGTTTCTTGCACAGGCTCCAGTGGAGGGTTTTGCTTTTGGCCACTGAGTCATGCCTCTTTTGTACTGGTTCTGTGCAAGTGCCGGACATTCGCTTGCTATGTGGTTTATGGTTTAATCGTATTGCACTTCCTACATAAGGGAGAGATGTTTATTTCCATCTATATATATGTAATAATTACATATATATTAAATTTACAAGGTCTGTAAATATAAACCAATGACCTGGGGTCATGGCATTAGGAGGGTTCTACGTGACCAAAGCAGACCTAGATTACGCTATGCGCTGTCTGCAGTAGCCTGATCTAGCTCTAAGCTTTGTCAACATTTTTTATGTTTATGATAACTTTGCACAACAACCTTCCATGGGAAGCGGTTGACTGTTAACCTACGCCGGAAACTTGTAACTCCGAGCCGGCGGACTACGTATGTTTTTTATATGAATTGCTGAGATAGCTAATGTTCCGCTATCGACGCGATGCTTGAGAATGGCAGTTCCACGCCAACGATCAAACATATCGGTCTTCCAACCGAGCTGCATCTTCTGCCTAGTATCGGAGTTACAGAATAAAGTTGTTATCTTGTTCAACTGGCCTGTTTGAATCATCTCCTTTAGTCAAGAAAGAACCTCTCTACTAAGATATCCAAGGGAGATGAGAGGAACCAAAAATACTTACGAATGACAGTCGTAAGGAGAACACAAAAAGTCTATCGCCAAGCGATAAGACTTAGATGTGGTGGCAGCGGTGGGATACTCTCTTGTTCCAACGGAATCTGATGAAATCCTTTTAGTAAGTCTAGGCTTGTGAAATATTTATTCTGGCCTAGTAAGGATAGGATATCATCGGTACATGGTACTGGGAATCTGTCAGGGATTGTTTCTTCATTTAAACGACGAAAATCTACGCATATCCGCCAAGTTCGATCTTTTTTCGGTACTACTATTAACGGAAAATTATAAGGGCTGTTTGATTTCCTAATGACTCCTTCTTTTAAACATTTTTTTTACCTACTTCTTCTGTTATCTCATTCTGAAATTTCATAGGAAGTCGGTACGAAGGTACATAGATTACTTTCTGTTTGTCCTTGAGCCTTATTTGATGCTCGAGCAGCCGTTTTCCTAAGGAATTCCATCCGTAGTGTAAAAAACATCATGATATTTAGTAACAGATTCAAAAATTTCTGCTGAATTTCTTCTTCTTGAATGTCCTTATGATTGTTCTTTATAGATTGCAAAAGGGGTTCATCCGCGGACTGATTGAGCGTGATTTATCTCAGCCTACGGTAAGAATGCGATGTTTATAAACTTCGGCATCCAAGATATGTTGATTTTTGTGGATTACTAAAGTGGTATTCAAATGATTACAGACTTCGATGTTACATTGTTGTTGTGAGCCGACTGTATAAACGGCTTGTGTGACGGATAATCCGTGTGTTTTCAGAGTTTCGGAAAGGATTAATGTTTCAGATCCTGGCAAGGTTCTCTTTACACGCACTAATATATTTGAAGTTACGTTAGGCTCGAGAGTTTGCGTGCAAGCTGATATTACGGGTGAGCGAGAGTTCTGTTGGGTTGCCTGTATTATTTTCTTGGTTCATGAGACAGGTGATTGGTTCCGTAATGTAAGTGACAACTCTGTCTGTCTCTTTATTATCTAAAACTGATTTTAGGGTATTAGAAGACCTATAGAATTTCCCTTTGATATACACGCCGTGTTTTGCAGGTGCTAAGATAATATTTTGAGTGCCCATAGAGGGTATCGATAATTCTTACTGCGGGATACATATTAATGTTTTGTACAACTACAAAGGTATCAGCAAACATGCGCTTACCGACCTTGTACTGTACATGAGTTACGCCCACAACATTTAATTCATTATTCCCAATGCCTGAGAGCCTTATTCCAGACTTTTCTATAGGGAAATTTGAAAGAGTAAATGGTGAGTCCTTAAATCCATTATATTACGTGGACTACCAGAATCAAAGAACAAAGTGAATGACTTATGGTCCAAATTTACTGCATGTAAGGTTGGTCGCAACTCGTTTTGACTAATAATTGCATGAATTTGTTGCAAATCTACGGGAACCAAAATGCACAGATTTTTTTGATTCGGCCGTGTGTTTCATAGGAAAATCAATGGACTCACAATGATCTGATATGATTAAACTGATTATTTGATACAAAGATGTTGATATTGATGACCCAACATCGCCCTCTCTCCCCCTTGGAGTGAACTACGTGGTATTGTTTTGTTTATCACACCCTGAAAATTCGCTTTGCCCTTGCGAGTTCTGGCTAGACGGCCCAGGAATTTCCGTTTGGTTGTCTTCTTATAGTACTGAGGACCCTTCTTTTTATTTGCACGGCAACTGGTTGCGTGTTGTAGCATTCTGCTGTTGATTCTCGAGTAGCAACGGTTATCATGAAGAGTTGAACTATTGTGTATGAACAAAAACGCGTCCGACAGTCTGAAATCATGTGACCTGGTCGTTTACAGTTATAACAAACCATCCCTGCAACTTGATTATATTATGTACCACATTACTTGTTGTGGCTTGTTCTCATTTTTTGCAAAAAAAAAAACCTTGAATGAGCGAAGGATCTAGGTCGGTACATTTAGACATGTGTTTTTTGATTTGTTTATACACATCTAATTCCGTACTGCCGGGCTGCAATTTTTTATCAAAACACCGTACTAACGCTTCAGGCAACATTGCAGTGATAGACGTTAAGGTAGATCAAACGGATAAACAAAATCTTTCACTTTGATTTTAGCACCCGCAACCCACCCGGAGTTACTTAAACTATCCTGATATCATTTAGCCGGTCGGCAATTAGCGCCGCCCGCATCGACAACATTGAGCTGAGTCTCATGGAGGCTTGGTTAAGGATATTTCTCAATGCCAATACTACATCTAAAGCCTCTTCCACCCCCATACACGGCACGTAATCTAATTTTGAACTCGTCCCATGTAAGCGCCTCTTGGAAAGAAAGCCCCCCTTAGATACGCACTTGCGTCACCTTTTGCAAAGTCAATGAAGCTCTTGGCCTCCTGTAATTGTACTGCTGGGGTCTGTGATGCCTTTTGCTTTTAAATGAGCGTCTACAGATGAGATCCATGCCTCAACATTTTGAGGCAGGAACCCATTGACCGACCCTTGAAAAGGGGACAATCGCTGACCTCGCGCTAACGAGAGTCACCACGTTGGGGTTGCCAGCCGGAGTAGTTGCCATTTCGTCTTTCACTTTTTTTCTTATCACTTCTATTCCTTGCAATCCTATCAAAATATCTATAAGAGTACACTCGACCACTACGTAAACGCATAAGCAATGTACTGTATAAGTGTGTTATAATAATAGGAAAATCCCCCAAAAGATACAAAAAATACAGATAATATGATAAAAATATTATACGGAGAATTCCTGCAAGAAACGGTTAATGACAACGAGAAGAGAAAAAATTAATCTGCGGGCGAGAACTCGTAGTTGAAGATTGATTCTGTAATGAAGGAAGATTAATATGGCGAACAACTCACCCCCAGAATACTGGATGATCGACTCTTGATGAACAACACTTCACTGAGGAAAAGACCTGAATAGATAAAAAATGGTACTTAGCTCCAGATTATATTGCGAAGGATTGTTGACATGGGATGACGTCTCAGTTCCTGTCTACGTCTC
The DNA here is from genome assembly GCF_015104395.2 of Macrobrachium nipponense. Taxonomy (NCBI): domain Eukaryota; kingdom Metazoa; phylum Arthropoda; class Malacostraca; order Decapoda; family Palaemonidae; genus Macrobrachium; species Macrobrachium nipponense. The sequence goes on from NC_087216.1 coordinate 5,057,628, forward strand.
GCGTCGGAAGTCGTGATGACGTCACGGTCTTCTCTCGGTGCAACGATGCGTGGGGAAGTCCAAGATGATGACGTCACAGCCTCCGTCCTTGCACTACTGCGTCTAGCTGTACACTCTGCGTCCTTGCTCGTGAACGGGTGAGTTCCTGTGTTTGTTTCTTCTTTCCGTTGATGTTCGATGACTGCTCTCGTCCGGTGTAGATTCTCGAAGATTAAGTGACAACAGTGCTTCAAAGTCGGTGAAATGCTTGCTATTCCTCTCGATGAAGGACATAGTTGCGTCTTCATAAACTGTTGCGTTGATTGAAGATCCCGTTTCCTCTGTTTAGTTTGATGTTGAAGGTGGAAGTTAGTTCTTGTAGACCTCGGTCGGTGGCTGATATGGGTCTTGTAATTATATTCTTCGTTATACGCTGCCACCACATCTAAGTCTTATCGCTTGGCGATAGACTTTTTGTGTTCTCCTTACGACTGTCATTCGTAAGTATTTTTGGTTCCTCTCATCTCCCTTGGATATCTTAGTAGAGAGGTTCTTTCTTGACTAAAGGAGATGATTCAAACAGGCAGTTGAACAAGATAACAACTTTATTCTGTAACTCCATACTAGGAGATGCAGCTCGGTCGGAAGACCGATATGTTTGATCATTGGCGTGGAACTGCCATTCTCAAGCATCGCGTCGATAGCGGAACTTAGCTATCTCAGCAATTCATATAAAAAACATACGTAGTCCGCCGGCTCGGAAGTTGCACAAACCGCTTCCCATGGAAGTTGTTGTGCAAAGTTATCATAAACATAAAAAATACACTGCCTTCAGCACAGCCAGGGGACATTATGAATTTTTTGCGTATGCCTTTTGGTTTACGTTGTGCTCCTATAACTTTTACTCGTGTTTGGAGACTTGTTGGGAGATATCCTACATGCCTACATGGATGACTTAGTAATCTTTTCCAACACATTAGAAGAACATTTACGTAAATTGGAGTTAGTGTTACAAAGATTAAGGCAGCATAATTTTAAGGTAAAGATAAGTAAGTGTGAATTTTTAAAACAGAACTAGTCTATCTATTTGGGTTTCCCCACGGTTTCTAGTGAAGGTCTTAAAGTCGTCCACGATAAGGTGTCGGCTATCCGTAACTTTCCGATACCTACTACTAACGTAAGGTTTTAAACATTTTAAGGGTCACCTTAGGGGGGGCAGACCCCAACTGGGACATTGCCATACCTGCGGTACTAAGCACACTTAATCACTCGTATCATGTGTCTATTAAAAATGACACCGCACGAGGCACTGTACGGTATCCCGGCCCGAACGCCTTTCCACATCTTAAAGCCTACAACTAATTTATCAAATCCTCTAAAGGATGTTATGGATGCAAGCATAAGTCGATATAATATAATTCGTAAGAATTTAGAAGAAGCACAGATCATAATGAAAAAAAATCATGATAAAATAGCTAAGCCAACTAGAACATATGCCGTGGGCGATCAGGTATACATACAAGTATACGTACGTAAAGGTTTAAAATTATAAACGACACCTAAGTTTGAAGGCCCGTTTAACATTTTAGAAAATTTTAACGGCCAATAGAGTTAGGGTTCAAAATGTATCCAACCCACTGATGTGAGAATAGTCCCATTGGCACAATATTCAGAATCTAAAGAAGGGTAGATGGAGTGAGGGAAAAAATGGTTGTATTATGAAACTTGTATAATAATTTATATATATATATCTATTAATCATATTGTATGTAAACCTATTCTTTTACGTGAGTTATTACAATATGTTTTACTCATTGCAGGTTTCAAAAATGAATCTGTTATTGTTAGGAGTGGATATTGTGTATTCAGACATCTTTGTTGTATGGAAAGAGCGCTAGGACGAAAGAAATAGAATTTAATCATGGCTCGATTATCGAGAGAATCGATGATGTATTCATCGTGTCAAGTAATATTGTTATCGAAGTAGGTATGCAGGCTGATTTTGCTTCGCCTGAAAATGACGTCTCCTTAAAACTTAAAGAATGACCTGATGAGGTTTGGTATTTCCCTTAAGGAAATGCACGAACGTAATTCATGCTAACTCAGAGATTTCACTAGCTCAAACACTAAGCGTCGCGGAAATGTTTGTCTTATGACATACAAAATAAAAACCGCCGAGGCAGAAGAACTCGCTCGTGACCTGCTGATGTGGTCTGTGCGGCACAATACTCTTGAACGCCGCAACCGCTTATTCTGGCTGGACTAAACATCTTAGGATCAGTTGCGAATCTAGGCTTAGGAATCTCAAATCGCCTTAAGAAATAAAACATCAAAATAAAAGAATTGAGTTTTTGCAACACAAAACAGACCTGGCCTTATCTGAACTTCGCAGCCAGTTATCTTCGATCAATCAAATAATGAGTATCGTTAATGAACATTCAAATAAATCGATCAGGTCATGGAAGTTCAACATTTGCTGGCTTACTTTAGCTTACTATAGTTCGAAAATAGATCATATCCGTGTAAGAAAATATCACATTTTATTGAAAAGTCAAAAGAGTTACGTAGAAGCAATTACGTTAGCAACAAAAGGGTGTGTTATCTCCTCAACACGTCATGCTATTAAAGATCTGACGTTAATCTTTGGAAAACGGACGGGAGAAGCTAGGTTATTGTTCCTTTATTAGATGCCCATAAAGTAGAATTCTATTATAGCCTAATATCAGTCAGCGTTGAAAAATTAAAATTATAGAATTATGATCACAATTCCTTTTGATTCTTCCGATGCTTGGCGATCATACAAAATAGCACCGTTTCCTACTTTCACTGACGAATAACTCAATCCAGTAATATCCAATTAACGGGGGCATGTACTGATTTCTTCTGATAAGAAATCATTTACAATCATTAAAGACTTAGATAAACTCACTCACTGTTCAGAAGCCATGAATAATAAAATTTGTACAGCTGACTCTTTGAATTTCTATCCTATATCAACGGATTCATGTGAGTTAGACATAGTGCTAAACGGCTCTCTCTCTCTATACAAGCGAAGGTTGTCTGGGGAAAACTTTATCCCTTTTACGGTAATAAATTCAATTACAGGATGAATAATGGTTCCTGGATCCGTTATGATAAGGCCGGATTCGACGTCGTGTGTCCGGACAGTACCACCGCCCATGCCCTATCTCGTAGCAGCGATGGTTGTACGGGGACATCTACAAACTATACCGTCAGAGGGGTCAACACGATAATACGTGAGAAGGCGTATTTCGCGAACTACACGTGGGCTTTCCACAATCGTCCCATCACTACCGCTCCCATACAACGCGCGAGTAGCTCATCGTCTGACGCAACTGGCTGAGATGACCCACGCGTCATCGACTTATGCAGGTGGAGAAAATCTTCGCTACTACATTCTGCTAGCCGTGTTCAGCGTGACGGCCATATTGGTTATCGCCGTCAACATCTTTGCTTGGCGTAGGCTGAGGCGTAAACAGAAGGATCTCCAAGGGAACGTACTGGCGGGGGGCCCGTCTAGATGACGTAAACACCCGTTAAACTCAAGTCGTTTGCGTTTAGGGGGGCCGCCTGAACCTGGCCACTTCAGTTCGTGCCTAGGGAATTGTCTGGGGAATTGTGTTGTTGTGTGAAAAGCTGGTCCGTATGCTGGCAAAAATGTAGGACAAGAAAGACTCACGCCTTTGCATTTGAACAGTTAAAGTATCTCCAGGGCGCCTAATAAATAAATTATAGCCCAATATTATACATTAATATATTCCTTAAGTATTTTTCGGGCACCTAATAAAATATATCAGCCCTTATATATTGCTTTTCTGCAGATTTCCATAGTATACTATTATCCCATTGTACAATTATATTTATCTATTACAAAGAGTGTCAAGTACTCTTTAACAATTATCCATGATCATGCTATAATCATTATTTAGTAACCATTATTCTAATCAGGTTACCTGTTATCATATTAATCATGTATACATGTTTTTGATTTTTACCTTTTTATTATTATTGGGTACCTAATCATTAGTATTACCAAACATGGATCTATATTTTCCATGCATTTGTCTTTGTTTATGAATATGTCAACAAGGGTATGTAACAGAACCTTTTTATGCATTTAATCACTTATTATGTTATACCTAGACGTATGTTACGAGCACGCTCCTATGAACAATGTTTAAAGTAATTTTTTTTTTTGTTATTCAAGGCTTGAATAGGTAGCAGTCCGAGCCTAATGTAATAATTACATATATATTAAATTTACAGGTCTGGTAAATATAAACCAGGAGCTACTGCTAGGAGGAAATGTGCAAAGTATGAAAGTCAAGAAAATAATGCATTGCTTACAAAAATATTTATAAGTAATAGGGCTGAAATAAGTATACGGCAAGAAGACCTTCCATCGATGATGATAATAATATTAATAATAATAATAATAACAACACACACACACATATATATACTATATATATATATATATATATATATATTATATATATATATATACTATATATATATATATAGTATATATATATGTGTGTGTGTTATTATTATTATTATTAATATTATTATCATCATCGATGGAAGGTCTTCTTGCCGTATACTTATTTCAGCCCTATTACTTATAAATATTTTTGTAAGCAATGCATTATTTTCTTGACTTTCATATTTTGCACATTCTCTAAGCAGTAGCTCCTGGAGTGAGATGGAATAGGGTTAGTCTACTGGCTAAGTGACAGTAAGAACTAATATTTTTTCCCCATATCTCACAGGAAAGAAATGGCCGAGCAATCCACCTTAAATGTAAACTTTTGCTATATATTTGCTATTTACCATATATACGCCAGATGGCGGGGCATACATGCCCCATCGACAACTATGAATAAAAGGCATGTCTTCAGAGTAAAACACGCTTAATTGTACGAACCTGACAATGAACAATGCTTTTTAAAATGAAAATGTATGTTGGCGTAACAATTTTGACATTAAAAAAAACATAGAAGTATTCTAATAATTTAAACACGAAGAAAACTATTGTCAATGCAAATAAAGCTAACTGAAAGCATTTAAAGAATAAAAGTTAAGGTAATCTCTGTAACGCTTTCCAAAATATCCAAAAGAAAACGCAATTCTGAACTTGCATTTCTTTTATTTACTTCAGCATTTTTCGTCTCCACTGTACTCAGGTATATATGAAAGTGTAAATATATACATAAATGCATGCATGCATGCATACATACATACACATATAAATATACATATATTATATATTATGTATTATATATACATTCACACACACACACACTATAATATATATATATATATATATATATATATATATATATATATATATATATATATATATATATATATATATATAGATATATATATATATATATATATATATATATAAATATAATATATATATATATATATATATATATATATATATATATATATATATAAGGTAAGAGAAGAGGAAGAAGAAGGAGAGAGAGAGAGAGAGTTCCATAATCTACTGCTGCATAAAAAATTACTGGCAGTGCGAGAGATCCTGACAAACGCTATGGCTAAACCACACACTGGGCCATTTCCCCAACAAGACCAAAAGTTTGGTCCAGACCTAAGAGGAGCAGAACGCATTAGGCCTAAGGCAAGTTCCCTAAATTATTGACATGTTCCGAATCTGTAATATTGCCAGGCCTCCCAGATGCGTACGAAGTCAGAATAAAGTTATTCAAAGAATATTTGTTCAAGGCATACGCCCGCTGGGAGAATTAAGGTAGGGGAAGGTGAGGGAAGGGGGTGGTGAGGGTGGTTTTGTTTCAATAATTCAGGGTTTGCTTTCCTCTGAAATGCCAGGCGCGGGAGAGCCTGATTTCCCCTGGTCAAATGAGCACATAAACTACTCTGATTACCGAAGTGGTTGTCATTTATCAGAGAAGAGTGCATAGCACTGAATGAATGCTGGAACTTTACAATCGGGTCAAGCACCTAATCAATCATTCCAGTCTTATGGAAATTTACAGCGCCTCAGTGGCGTTGTCGGTATGGTCTTAGCCTGCCACCTCGGTGGCCGCCAGTTCGATTCTCGGGCATTCCACTTAGGGGTTAGAGATGTGTATTTCTGGTGATAGAAGTTCACTCTCGACGTGGTTCGGAAGTTACGTAAAGCCGTTGGTCCCGTTGCTGAATAACCACTGGTTCCATGCAACGTAAAATCACCATACAAACAAACAAACAAACAAACTTACGGAAATTTACCTTGTTCACTAGAATTAACTTGATAATTATAAATTCTGCTTTTTTTCCAGAGAGATGCAAGTAAATTAGAAAGCCAGAACACAATAAAGCCAGTAAAAACATTTTTTCTCAAATTTACACGTACACTTCATACTGTAGTAAGACATTAATAATAAAATTATACTTTGCTATTTTCCGACAATTAAGTATTTGTTTACTCGGAAACTTTCCGACAATTAAGTATATATTTGTTTACTCGGAAACTTTCCGACAATTAAGTATTTGTTTAAAAGGAAATGTATCATAGCTACAAAAACAGGAAGCTGTAAAATAGTCTTTCGTTTTAAAACCTATTATTCAAAGTGAGGCATACGCTATTTTACCTCCTAACCTGCCAGCATTATTTGCATATAGATATTATCAGACTTTAATACTGTTAAGAAGAAAAACAAAACAAACAAACAACATCGCACATACCCACACATAAATTTATATATATATATATATATATATATATATATATATATATATATGTATATATATATATATATATATATATATATATATATATATACACATACATATATATATATATATATATCCCATAGAATAGGTAACCCCGGCAACTATTGAAGTTCTCTACTAACTCATGCTGTGCCTTATTCCTACCGAGGCTGTGGTCTGCAGGTAAATATCTAACTCTTTAGATAAGAGAAGTACAATGAATTTTAACCGGACGTTCCGCCTCTCTTGGGAATCAAAGTTGGCCCTCTGGCAGGTCAGACAAACCTTTTACCCACATGACTAGTGTGTGTGTGTGTGTGTGTGTGTGTGTGTGTGTATGTGTGTTCCTTACACGACCAAATTGTACGTTGTCATCATTCCAAATTCACGACATTTTCTTATCCTTGTCTGTCATGCACATATAATTATCCATTAAAGCAAATAAAAACCTATATATTGTCATTACAAGTAAGGTAAGAGTACCAAATAAGCACGTTATGAGAAGCATGAGTCAAAGGACACTCATTTTCTCGGCATGTTCTGCGTTCTGCAGTTAGGTTGAAGGATGATCATAAAATTCCATATGTAAAAATTCCTATAGTTTTAGGCTAGAGTCAATGACGTCACCGTATGCGGCCAGGACACACATATAATTCTGATTACCAATATTTTAGAAAGTACCAGCTTTGAATCACTCAAAAAAAAAAAAAAAAAAAAAAGTCCCCGTATGCGGCCAGGTCAAATAATTCTGACTACCAACAGTTTAGAAAGTACCAGCTTTAAATCACTCTTAAAGAAAATAAAGTCACCGTATGCGGCCAGGACAAAATTATTTCTGACTACCAACAGTTTAGAAAGTACAGCTTTAAATCACTCTTAAAAAAAAAAAAAAAAAAAAAAAAAAAAAACCATAAATTCCCTGTTCACAAATGAATTCCGATTACCAAAGGACGACAGCGAATGTTGGATTTCTCGCAAAACCTGCAATCTGGGATTAAACAAACCACTTCAGCTCATGTCGCCCCTGTTTGTCACCCCAATCATGTAAGTCAACAGCCGCCGTATCTGGAGCACTGGTAAAACAATGTCATCCCCAGTCATTTCAGAAATCAGCATGGGATGATGGGGATAAAAAACCACTGCTGCTGTTTGCTAGATCACTCAACCTGGAAGTTTGCACTGTTTTTTTTTGTTGTTTTTCCATCATCGTGAAGGTAATACTGATAAGCTGCAGGAACAAAATTGTGCGCAGTGTTCAGCATAAACTTTACAGTGTCTATTTATACAATCTACATGATAAGGTTTTAACTATTGTTCGCATTGCGGATTATAAATAGTGCGAGGTTGATGGCTGGTGCTACGCTGCGCTGGATCCCCTGCGCTGTCAGTCATATCTCCCCTACACTCTCGATTCCTACCTACCTCGCACCACCGGGGCGGACAAACAGGTTTGCAGGAGGATGGGTAGATGTGTCATGTTTCCCATACCCTCTCGATCCACTACCGACCACGCCCACATCTAGGGCGGACAAACAAGAAATACCCACTCTGATTCTATCATTAGAGATGGATATTCACTTTGTCCTTCGGAGTCCAATGCCACTGCTATTTCACTGTACAATAAATTCTTATACGGTAAAGTTTTCCTTCAATAGAACAGAAGAGATCCAGTTACATGACTGAGTGGACGTGGAATATCACAGTAGAGGAATGTAAAGGTCAGATAATCAAGTACAGTTGTCGAGAAAAGTGCAAGCCATTCCGCCTCTTGTCTAACTAGTGACGCCTTCTAATATTACCCATTTTTCATTTAACCTGTAGGGGAATACAAAAGTGGAGCAACCCCATAATATGTCTTAGGTAATAAAGGACCACACAGAAAATTTTGGAAATCTAAATGAGAACATATAAGTAAAAGTCTTTCACAAAAAATACAACTGCAGATATAAACCCTGATACAAGTAGACAAGGAGAAAAGAATAGTCACGTTAGAGTAATAGTCATGTTATGAAATATGTGTCGGGAATGAAGATCAGTAATGGAGGCTGCAGACTGGTTTTATCAGTACCCACAGAGCTGTGGAAAAGTCAAGAAGTGTTTTTTAAAATGTGTGGCGTTGGAGACTAATAAGAGAAGCTGACTTGTGTCAACAATAACCCTAGCGCTGATGCCAGGAAATGTATCAGTTCAGAGACTGGGTGCGCGTGTGGGGGGAGGGGGCGTTGTCGGAAGTTAGTTATTTCGGGAAGAGACCAGAAATCCAGGAGCCGACTAACATAAGCAATATCTCCATCGTTATGAAAAAGCCTAGAATATGTCTACTGCCGGGTTAACATTTCTTGTTTTCTTATGATTGCATTTATCTAACCAAGGAAACTTCTCGTCCCTTGTCGACCAAGTTGTAGAATAAAACCGGCTTATTTAACATCCTGCGTCTGCCTCACGTCGTCCTGAGCGAAACATTTATTTCGGCGGCATCGAATTATTTTGAGCGCGTCGTCTTTAATGTTTACTCGTGTTTTGCATGGCTTTAGTCTCCACGATGAATTTCTAAAAGGCGGCTTTCAACCGAGAGAGAGAGAGAGAGAGAGAGAGAGAGAGAGAGAGAGAGAATAACACATTGCCACAGCTCTGGGATATGAGAGGGAGAGAGAATATACCACCACCATCAAGGGTATGAAGGATAAAGCATATTTCTCTTCCGCATCTTACTTTCCTCGCGGTTCTCGTTCTCCATCACAAAACGAGACTTGAGCGGAACGATATTTCGTCGCGGAAAACGACGACGGGATAAAGAGAATGAGCAAGGAAGGGGAGGGGGGGGGCCGGCTAGAGTGCGGTTGTTAAGGCGATGATCAAACGGGATTAAGCAATATCACCCGGAGGCTCCAAGATCCTTATTTCAGCAGCCGTGAGCGAGACTAAATCCACTGCAATGAACGAGCCCACTAAACAGGAACGACACCAGAGGGAAACGGAGGAAGAGCCAGACGCGAACTCCGTGTGGCAATAACCAGGAGAAAGGGTGCCACGGAGACAACCTCCCCCCCTCACCCCAACACCCTCCCGAGGAATGTGTGTAGTTTATTATCCAATCACAACGAGGTAATTGTGTGACGTCACTTCAGGAAGAACCTCTAATTAGTCACCGGTTTTAATCAGGAAACAGCAGTAAGGGAGAAAACAGCCAAAGGGGGAGACTTCCTTCCTATTGAAATGGCCACCAATTTGTTGTCTCACTACCGTACTTTAGCTTTAGGAGAAAAATCAGGACTTTCCAACAGAGCCAACAAACGAAATAAATCCCAAACAATTGATAAAAATTATGGATGTGCAACAAACTAATTTAAATGAGAACATATTTCGACAATACTGCAGAATAACAGTAAAATGAGGTATTACCATGCCACACATACTACTAGGGGCATATAAGGGATACATTTTGTAAATCAATAAGTCCCTCCTCGTCATGTAGTGACCTGAAATCTATTGTTTGGATTGAGCAAAAAAAAATCTGTATTAATTTAACAACATTAACTGATCCACAGGACAAAAGACAAAAAATTTACTACTATACTGTCTTTTAAGCACAGCATATCAACACATTCAAACGGAGAAGTCAATACAATATTTGCTTACTGAAACGGCACATCAAGCTATTTATGCCAGACTGTGATGGTTCAGAATTCAGTTACAACGTAAGACAAGGGTAATTTATAATACAATTCATTTTTTTTACCTATGAAGAATAAAAACTGTTTTAGTATATCCCTTCATTGCAGCAATTTTTAATTCTTTAACTTTTGAGGGAAGAGGATGAACTTCAGATATAATTCAAACATGTACTTTGGCACATACATACTTACACACATACAGAAATACAAACATACCGTATAAAAAGTATATTCAATATAAGTCACAATGCACATGTAAAATTCATGCACATACATATAAACACACAAATATCTTTCATTATCATTACTATACCTTGGCAAAAACTTACACACAAGGGGCATTATAACTATTAAGTGCTTCCGCCCCGGCCAAGGATTCGAACCATGGCCTGGTTTAGAAACAATGACAGTGAGTTTGATCACCCGACTTCCAAGAGATAGCCGAGTGGTTTAAGTCGCTATCGCATATATATATATATATATATATAATATATATATATATATAATAATATATATATATATATATATATATATATATATATATATATATATATACGCTGCCAAAGACGTTAAATTCTTTCAATTTTTCAGACTAATTTTGTGATGCGGCTGCTAACCCCACACCCAGTCCAAATTTTTATTTTTCTACGGAAAGTACCGGAAAAAAAGAATAAAAAATGACAGCTAAATACTGTCAAGGGATGCAAGTAGTGGTTCTAAGCGATTTGATATAATTCTGTTGCCCATTACTCCTATGAATACGAAGCCACGAAGTACGAACAAATGTTTTTTGTCTGTTTAGCTATGAGGAGTAAACAAAAAATTCATTCACATTTTAATCTTTTCGACTTCTTATTAGGAATTCATAATATTTTCATTTCGTCGCTTTCTTTTTTTTCTTGCAGAATTCTATTTCAAATATTTGACATAAGGTTCTTACGAGTAATATATAAATAAGTTCCCAGTAATATTATTTAACATTTTAGCACCAAGTAACAATTCTGTGCTAAAACAATGTAAAGAGCCTAAAAGCTTTTTTTTACATTTATGAAACTGAACTGATATACAAGTATGAAATCTCTCTCTCTCTCTCTCTCTCTCTCTCTCTCTCTCCTCTCTCTCTCTCTCTCTCTCTCTCTCTCTCTGATGCAACATATTTATCAATAACTAAACTCTTAGACATACTATATATTATTTCAGTGCGCAACCCTCGACAAAGTGTTATTACAAGATCAACATTTAATTTTCTTTAATCAGTAACTTTTTAAAATAAGTAATAAGCTATCAGGCATGAAGCCTAGCTACAACTCCATAAATACCTAGTAAATATGACTGCTTAAAAGAGCAACACGTGTGTTTTCTTCTGAGTTCTGAACTTACAACGGACCTTAATCTCACCAAAGTTTCAAATAAATACCATAACTGCAACATGATGCAGCAATAAAATGCATCCACCCGACCGTCAGACAATTATAAGTTGGGGCTCAAAGTTTCGACTGAAAGAATCATGGAATTTAGTTACTGATTCATATAACATTATACTACAGGGGTAGGGGGCAAGGAGGGTAGCTTAGGCCTAATGGACTTGCAGTACAACCTTGCAGTTGTTCGGCCTCGAGGAATGGCGGCCTTTAAGGAACTTTGCTCGTTTCATCCATCCCTGAAGAGGAATTGAATCGGCGCCCTTCGGTTATGAAACGGGGAACGGAAATCATTATACCTTCAAGATGGGAAACTCGTCCTCAGGACGGGAATGAAGTAGTTGTAGTTTTAGGGGTTAGAAGAAGGACCCAAAAAATTAATGCACAGTAGACGATGGTGTCTGAAAAAGTCATGGCTAAGAACAATGGCAAAGAGGGTGGAGGACAGGCGTCAGCAACAGCAAGAACTGAGAATGTTGCAAGAGAGAGAGCCAATAAACATCAGTCAAAACAGAGAAGAGAAACAAAGCGAGTCATATACCAAATGAAGGGAGAACCTGGAAACGCAAGAGTTAGGAAAGAAGATAGAAAAGACAGAACTGAGAATTAGGCAATGTATAGTATAAATATAATAAAACGCTGATTGTTTTTATGGTGTTTTTATGTTGCATGGAACCAGTGGTTATTCAGCAACGGGACCAACGGCTTTACGTGACTTCCGAACCACGTCGAGAGTGAACTTCTATCACCAGAAATACACATCTCTCTCTCCTTAATGGAATGGCCGTGAATCGAACTCACAACCACCGAGGTGGGACGCCAACACCATACCAACCACGCTTCTGGGGTAAGAATTAAAAACGGTGTCAGAAAGCCCAGCAGCTATGAGCAGAGAAATTACTATGAATGATATCAAACAGAGCAAGAACTAATACCTGTACCACAGAGACTTTAACGTGAAAGAAGCGCGCAAATAAACGAAACCCGCTAATTTTGTCCGAAGGAGTACGCATTAAAAATATGTCAAAGTGACAGAGAATACTGAGGAAGAAAAAAATATGGTCGGTGTCAGGAAACGGGAAGAAGAGTCAGAAGGGATACCATAGAAATTAAGAATTAAAAAAAAATACCAGACAGTGACCAAACAACAGTGTCAGAATGAGTGAGAAAACAATGAAGTCAATGAAAGTCAGAAAGCATAAGAAACATGAGCAGTTAAAGACAGAAAACAAGGAAGAGCGCCAGAGTGACAAGAAAGAGCAGAGCCAAAATACTAGATAAGAAGGACCAGTCCCAGAAAGAACACTTTCATAAGTAAGAACAGCGCAAGAAATCGCGGGCGTAAAAGTGTCGAAACAGTCAAGACAAAGAATGCTGCCATTTAAAAGCAAAGACCGTCGTCGCCTGGGAGAACGAGAGCAAACCTACCGCAAGTTTTCGAAACTTTCCCAAGTGCTTAGCTTAAGGATTCTCAGAGGAGGTCAGGAGGGGTTTAGCATAAAAGGAAGGTGCAGACTTATATTTTGTGTTTCGACGTCGCCTAACAGCGAGTAAAAAACCCGCAGAAGATTCTTCGTCGCTATCGAGTTTTATGTACAGCGTATAAAGCCGCGCTGTCACGATCTTCTAACTGTCTCTGGTCGACATCACGACGAGCCTCTCGATGCGTTGCAGTATGAAACTCTCAGCTATGACGGGCAGCTGCCAAGTGAAGGTGCGTCGGCGACGCCTCCGGAATTGGATTCGGCTGTGCCAGACGCACGATCCATAGCTAGCACTAACCTTAGATAAAATAACAACTACTGAGGCTAGAGGGCAGTTATTTGGTATGTTTGATGACTGAAGGGTAGATGATCAGCATACCAATTGGCAGCCCTCTAGCCTTAGTAATTTTTAAGTTCTGAGGGCGGACGGACAGACAGAGCCATCTCAATAGTTTTCTTTTACAGAAAATTAAAAGGATAACCAAAGCAAGCTCATTAAAAGGTACCGTATTTACTCTATCTTACCTGGCGAAACTATACGTGAAATAAATACTAAGGTTTATATAAACATTAATTGATTACAGACGTCAGTGAAAGATATAACTGAATACCAAAAGGAACCACGAAAGGACGCAAAAACTTCTACTTTTGAATCGAGAAAATGTACTATACTGCATGAACCAGAACTCAGTGTATCATTACGAGAGCGCGACAGAAATTTCCTCCAAACTCTTAAATTAAATTTGTTTGGAAGATGCGGAGAAAAAGTTAGTTCTTTTATATGGTAGAAGCGCTTTCAACAAACGGAAAAAAGGGGGAGAAATTCCACATAAGTTCTTACAAATTTTGAATGCATTTACGAAAATATAAAGGTGCTCATTATGAGCGCAAATGCTAAATTACTCCTTTTGAAAGAAACGACTCGAGGAATTTACAAGAAATGATTTCAAAGGACTTCATCCTTATCCACTTCGACGATTCTGGAAATCCAACTTTTCGTAAAGAAAGCAAATTTTCAACGTCTGAGACCACATTGAACTCTCAGGCCAGACGAAAAGAAGAAATTAGGAAAAAAAAGGCTAAATGAGCCTATTCTTCACCAGACGTAAATATATTCCCTTTAAGATCATTTCGAACGATGAATGAAAAGTGCCGCATCGGAATGGGCACGGGTCGTTAAAGGTGATTCTTCCCTTCGATCAGCATGCAGTCGTGGCCTTTATCGACCAGGGGCCTAAGTACCGAATTTAGATGTTAAACATCCCCGTTCGAGCCATCCACTTCACGTTTATTACCCTCGATTGTATCATAAAATATGCAGTTGGACCGGAGGCTTACGCGCCCAACCCTCCATGTGCTTACGACCGGCTCTTGACGAAGCAGAGAGAGAGAGAGAGAGAGGAGAGAGAGAGAGAGAGAGAGAGAGAGAGAGAGGCCTTAGTCAGTATCTGAGGATGAAAAAGATAAAAACGAAGACTGAGTTGAGAAAGAGTAAGGCTATGTGTGCTGAGAGAGAGAGAGAGAGAGAGAGAGAGAGAGAGAGAGAGAGAGATTGCTAAAAAGATTAAACTTGCGACTAAAAGGATATTTCATTAACTATTTAAGGAAAGTACTAACCGGTAGGAGGATTGGGAGTTGACGAGGTTAAAAATAAAGCAAAAGGTTCTTCACAGGAAGTAAACAGGAAGGCATTAAAAAAAAAAGTGAATTACCAAAAGAAGGGAGAGGATGTGGAGCCTAAACGAACGCTTAATATAAAACGCTAAAATCCTTGAAAAGAACGGCAAAGTACATAAGACGGAGGTGAAAGAACTAGAACATCAAGGCAACTTCTGGAGCAAAATGGGAAAAAGGAATAATTAAAAGAATCACGAAATATCGAGAAGATTAAACAAACGAAACAAGCAAGGAGAGAGAGAAAAAGAAGATAACAAATATTTTCTCCGAACTAATTATCAACTTCAACATCTCCTAAGTAATTAAGATTAGGTCCTCTTTTGAACTCTTTAAAACATCCCTCGAAGTTAGGGACGAAGATTGTAAACAACTCGAAATTCGAAACCTCTTTTGCCAAAAACTGCATGACTTTGCTTTTTCCTTATTACGCGACGATGGCTCTGCTAGCAGAAGGGGGAGGGGGAGGAGAGGGAAGGAGACTAGGAAACAGAGGCGGTTGGTGAGGTGAATGAGTAGAATGAACAGCTAGGAATGATGATGTGGGGAATACTGAATATTACATTAAAAAGAATATTCATTATGAACATCATTTCATTCCATTACGTGTTTGCAAAAATTAAATACTTACCAGAAATGGGAGAAATATACTTAAATAGTTCTCATGTTGACTACGTAATTGATATTTTAAGATCTCTAAGGTATTTTGCTCAAATTCTACATATACATGATCACATTCGCCACAAAAGCGTACGTATTCTATTCTAAATGTTCCCATGCGCCAGAAATAGCAAAATAAACCAATCACGGAAAACTAAACCAAATGATATGCCACTGAAAGAAAACCTAAAGGTGAAAATGGTTTTAAGAGTAGATTAGATATAACCATAAAAACTGAATATGTGCGCTTAACAAATAAAAAAAAATTCAAGTGGACACTGGTGTGGAAAAAAATATAAAGTCTGCCATATAAAAAGTACAGAAATATAGAACATAAAAAGAGGGTGAGCTAGGGAATTGTAAAAAAAAAAATTATGAGCTGGTACTGATAAGAGAGAATATGAATATAACACTGGAAAAATCTGTGTATGAAGGTCACTACATAAAAGTTAAAGAGTAAATTTATTTTACTGTGAAAGATGGAAATACACCAACAGAGAAACGAATGACTAAATTTCACAGGAAGCACAATAATAATGAATAACTACAAAATAAAAAGGATGAAAACGACAAAACCATTTAATGGAAAAGCTGGCACAGAACAGGTTAACCCCAAAGGGTAGAGGCGGTTGTAGCGGCTGAAAAATGACAATAATAAAAAGGGAGTTAAAACTGAAAAGCCACCTGGCATGTTCTATCGCAGCAATGATCGTGTTCGCAATTGACCCCTTATGCCAAGCACGTATGAGTGAAGAGGAAAAAAAAAAAAAAAAAGATACTATAAGCGAGCTCCTGCTCAGGCATTTGTGAGGCTATATTGACATCTAAGCTAAGGATTGGGCGGGGCGGGAAGGATAAATTCGCCTTATTTCTCTCTCTCTGTAGTAAGATCTAGTGAGATAAATGTTTCTTTATTTTAATGTATGTGTGTTCTTTGGTTTTATTAAATTTGGTGATTTCATTCAGAGCTAGGTTCTACCAAGAGTTAGCTGCTCTTTTAGAATTGCTTTTCAATATCACTATTTGGCCATGCTGAATATTAAAAATATAATAATAACATGTATTTAAAAAGTGTCACATAAACACAGTCCTCAAGCTAACAGCAAATAACCACACACAATCAATATTATAATAATATATATATATATATATATATATATATATTATATAATATATATATATATATATATATATATAATATGCATGCACGATCATTATCATTATAGCTTCAACAATTAAGTACGTCACCTTTAACGCAACTGAATAAAGTCCACACGGGAACTTAATCCCTCTTTTCCATTCCTTAATCTGCGTAAAACTCGACGCCGTCGATGAGGTATAATTAGATAAGTCAACAAGCCGTGCAAAAACTTGTTACGATACTTGGTCTCTGGCCCGAAAGAAAATTCACTCTTGTTTAAATGCGCCTCGACATTTAAAACTTTTTAATTCTATTGCTGCGAAGGAAAGAAGGAAGGAAGTAAAGGGAGGAGGAGAGAAGGAGGAGACGGTCGTGAAATTACTCAATTGGTTTCTGAGCAAGAATTTTAGGGCACCGTCAATTCGATGTTGAACTTCCCGAATACACACAGACTCACATGAGAGAGAGGAGAGAGAGAGAGAGAGAAGAGAGAGAGAGAGAGAGAGATGACTCAATTGACGAGCGTTTTGCCTCGCTACTTTGGGTAAAAATCTAAATAAATATAGTTATATCTTTTCATTCTGAGCTAATATTACGAACTAGCATCGATGTATCTCATGAAGTTCAGAAGTGATTACTAAATCGTCAGATCTCAATTGAACAGTTCATCCTCCCCTTGATTAATTATTTACTTCAATGAAATTTGATTCATGGGTTGTATGTGTGTGTGTGACAGAGAGAGAGAGAGAGAGAGAGAGAGAGAGAGAGAGAGAGAGAGAGAGAGAGAGAGATCAATTATAGCCACCATTCGCCATGATGTAATAATTATTTGGTACCCTGTAAACAAACAAACATACACACACAAACACAAATGCACACACACACTAAGAAAAAAGACAGTTAACACTTTATCATTTTACCCCTATGTCTATCGAAGAGTTTTTCCCTTACATTTTCAAAGATATGGATGGATTGAAAACTAAAAAGAAACAGCAACACCGCTAGAGAGAGAGAGAGAGAGAGAGAGAGAGAGAGAGAGAGAGAGAGATTGTTTTAATCTACAGATATTGCAGTTACAAATATTTTCTATTTTCGCCACGACACGTTCTACTCTCCTCCCTCGAGCTGTTTCACTGAGCAAAATATTTTTTCTCTTGTCCGCCAAAAATAAATGAAAAGTGTGTGTGAAGTAATTCAGACCATTGCAGACGTGAAACTTCTCTGAAGTCATCGAGAAATGAAAAAAAAAAAAAAAAAAAAAAAAAAAAAAAAAAAAAAACCGAGATAAAAGGATGGAAATGCAAGCGAGCGCAAGACAGAAAATATGAAATGTAACTCGGGAAAGAACTTATTAGATACAATATAATCTCACTAAATGTCCGGGAAATACCGGTTTTCTAATAATCCCAAGACAGTTTTATTACCTTAATCTCCTAAAACGTAATTGGCGGGATGTAATTTTCAGTATGCTTTGTAATTACTGTTACAAATACTCTGTAATTCTCTTGCGTGCTCCGGGCCTCATCTGCTTGTCATGGATTTTCTTCTAAGCTCTGTTATGGGGCTAACGATAGGTATACGTTCCGAGGAATGTGGCAAAATAATGTACGAGGATTTGTGTATAATATATATAC